>NC_060143.1:583432582-583732861 GCF_021461385.2 Schistocerca piceifrons
CCTAGCAACGTCGGTTGTACAACAGGGGCGAGTGCTAGGAAGTCTCTCTAGACCTGCCGTGTGGCGGCGCTCGGTCTGCAATCACTGATAGTGGCGACACGCGGGTCCGACGTACACTAACGGACCGCGGCCGATTTAAAGGCTACCACCTAGCAAGTGTGGTGTCTGGCGGTGACACCACATTCCTCCCCCGCAAATCGGCGGACGGTTGTGGTATAAGGCTTCCGCCCGCCGTGGAGAGGACCCCATGTTGGCGTAGGCGACGAGGTGGGGAGCCTTACAACAGGAAAGGCTGTGCCACCCTCACCCGACCATTCGGTCCGAGGGGATCTAGGAAACGCCTGAAAACCTAGTCCAGGGTGCACGCCAACATGCGGGGTATGCGCCCTAAGATAGTCAGGAGGGGCCGAAGGGTCGACCTCCATCGAGTCGGAGCACCCGACTGGCGAAGACGACAGATGGTCCGGAGCGGGCAAGAGGTCCATGGCGGAGGACAGCTGGTCACGAAGCGATCGGCGGCGCGTGACCAAGGGAGGCGCTCGGCGGTTGCAGCGACGCGTCCACTGCGGGCGGCGCCGGCGGCGGCTGCGGCGGCGGCGCGACGCCATGTGGCAAAATGGGAGGCAGCGTCGGTAACACCTGGGGATGAGGCGAGCCAGTAGATGGGTCCCCAGGGCGCTGACGGGACGGCACCGTCGCTGAAAGCAGACGGAGCGGCAGAACCCAGGCGACGACAGAGGCGCAGCTGGTTGAGATGCCGACGCACCTCACCAGAGGCCTCCAAAGCCAGATACATAGCGCGGCCGAGGCAGCGAAGAATGCTCCCTGCGAGCCAACGCTGTGAACCGCGATAGTTGCGATAGTATACAACGTCGCCTGGAGCAAAAGCAGGCGTCTGCCGCTGCACAGGAACCTGATGTGGCGGATGCAACAAAGACATCAAGGTTCGATGAGGACGACCGTGGAGCAACTCAGCCGGCGAGCGACCATCTCGGGGCTGAGAGCGATACGAAGACAAAAAGAGCAACAACACGTCCTCCCGAGAATACGACTCTGTCAACTTCAACATCTGTGACTTGAAAGTACGGACCAATCGTTCAGCGGCACCGTTTGACTGAGGCGAAAACGGCGCGGACGTCAGATGTTGATTACCATTGGCATTGCAGAATGACTGAAAATCTGCGGACATGAATTGTGGGCCATTGTCGGAAACAATAGTCTGTGGAAGACCTTCAATGCAAAAGATAGCAGACAACGCTTGGATGGTGGCAGATGACGTCGTGGAAGACATCCGGACAACAAAAGGAAAATTACTGAAAGAATCGACCACAACTAACCATCGAGCATTCCAGAATGGACCAGCAAAATCGATGTGCAAGCGTTGCCGAGGGGAAGTGGCTTGTGGCCATGCAAAGAATTTCCGCGGCGGTGCGGATTGTTGTTCGGAACACGCCATGCAAGAAGAGCACATATTCGTAATCGCAGCATCGATTCCGAACCAAGTACAGTGCTGACGAGCAAGTTGTTTCGTTCTCACTATACCCCAATGTCCTTGGTGGAGAAGCTTTAAGACCGAGGACTGTAACGAACGTGGAACCACGACCTGGGACTGATCATTATCAGAACGCAACAACAAAACACCACGTCGAACAAAAAGTCTCTCCTTGTGAGCAAAAAATCGGCGAACCAACGGATCCTCGATCCGCGACTTTGACAAGGGCCATTGCGTAGCAAGAAAACGCAAAACTGTAGCAAGGACAGGGTCAGCAGCGGTGGCTGTAGCTACACGACGAAAATCAATCGGAAACGATTCGACCACGTCATCGGTTTCCGCATCAATGAACATGCAAGCAAGTTCGGAAGAATCGAATGCTCTATCCTCAGCAACAGGCAAACGGGACAACGCATCGGCGTTTCCGTGCTTAGCAGGGGACCGATACAAGATATCGTAGTGGTACTGCGAGAGGAAAATTGACCAGGGAATAAATTTCTGCGCTGTACGTGGAGGTACAGGCTTGTTCGGATGAGAAAGCGATGTCAAAGGTTTGTGGTCTGTGATGATGGTAAAGTGACGACCATACAAGAAATCATGAAACTTAGTAACACTAAATACGACAGCCAAAGCTTCTTTCTCGATCTGTGAATAATTTCTTTGCGCAGACGAGAGCAATTTGGACGCAAAGGCAATAGGGCGATCCGGCGAACCATTTTTGTGCGCAAGCACAGCACCGATCCTGAAATCCGATGCATCTACCATCAACAAAAGGGGTTTCTGGAGATCGAATGGCGTAAGGCAAGTATTTGAAAGCAACGCCGATTTCAACTGGCGAAAGGCGCGTTCGCATTCCGTCCTCCAGACAAACGGAACACCTTTACGGCGTAAGCGATGAAGCGGAGCTGAAATGGAAGAAGCATGCGGGATATACTGGGTGTAATAGTTAATTTTTCCCAGCACGCTCTGTAGCTGCTTCAAATTCTGCGGCGAAGGCAAGTCTTGTATGGCACGAAGGTGCTCTGGACTCGGATGTATGCCTTGGGCATTGATTACATGTCCCAAATATGGTAAGTCACGAGCAAAAAACACACATTTGTCCTTCCGCAAGCGAAGACCATTTTGTAGCAAGACCTGAAATAATGTGCGAAGGTTGTCTAAATGTTCATCTTCTGTCTTTCCGGAGATCACATTATCGTCCAGATAGTTTGCTGCAGTTGGGACCAACGCACTAACAGTTTGTAGATACTGCTGAAACAATGCAGGGGTGGACGCACACCCGAATGGCAGTCTTTTCAATCGATACAAACCAAGATGCGTGTTAACCACCAAAACGCGCTGGGATTCGTCGTCCACCGGTATTTGCAAGTACGCATCTGCTAGGTCCAACTTAGAAATATATGTACCCGGGCGCAGTTTGTCAAAAAGATCTTCCGGGTGGGGTAAATGAAAAGTTGCAATCACTAGTTGGGGATTCACTGTTGCCTTGAATTCCACACAAAGTCTCAATTTTCCGGAAGGTTTTGGCAAAATTACTAAGGGTGAGGCCCAGAGAGAAGCCTGCACACGTTCAATTACACCTTGTGATTCTAAATCGTGTAATGTTCTTGCGACCTCATCATGCAATGCGTGGGCAACATTGCGCGCTCTGAAAAATTTCGGTTGCGCGTTTACTTTCAGTTCCAAATGTGCTTCATAGTTCTTAGCGCAACCAAGGCCCGGTGCAAAAATGTCTGCAAATTCTTTACATAGACGAGAAACACTGGCTGAAGGCACAGTCTGGTTCACTGATAGGGCTTGATTGACTATAGACAAGTTAAACAACTGAAATAAATCTAAACCAAACAAGTTCACTGCAGAAGAAGAACGAAGGACGTAAAATGACACAAGTTTTGTTTGTCCCTTGTATGTTGCAAGAAGGCTGCACTGTCCTTACACAGGGAGATGCTGTCCTGAATAACTAGTGAGCTTAACATTTGTGGCACACAACGGAGGTGTGCCCAGTTGTTTGTACGTGTCTTTATTGATTAGTGAAACTGCAGCTCCGGTATCGAGCTGGAATAGGATCACGTTGCCATTAATGTCCAAGTCTACAAAAAAGTTAATTGTCCTGCAGACGACAAGAGCGACTGTTTTGTGCAACGTCAACAGACACTGGTACAGAATCACTCGCGACTTGACGTGATTTCCGTCGATGTCGACGCACACCTTTTGTGGGACAAACACAGTTACTGTTAGAGAGAGTGGCACTGGGCGAAGTGGAATTAACAACATGAATTTCCATGGGCAAAGGTCCAAGAGCCTGAGTATTCGTGGTTCGATTCCGGCGCGAAGCAAAGGGCCTGGAATGGTTGTGATTGTCCGATCGGAGCTTTTTCTGGCAAACACTTTGAACATGTCCTTTCTTATTACAGTAAAGGCAAATAGCTTGGTGTGACAGGCAATTGTCACGCGAATGTCTAGTTGCACACCGCGGGCATGATTTTAGCACTGCATTTGCATGCTTGCGCGGCAGCCGTGTTTGAGAGCGCGACGGCAGCTGCGCGGACGGGCCCGAGGGCTGTTTACCGTTCCGTGCAGCACGCCCGGTGGGCCCGTTAATGCGACACACGGCTGGCGAAGTTTGAAATGATTCCTGAGCAATGTCAAGTGTGTCTTGCCTATCCAATATGTCTATCACTTGTTGAAGGGAGGGATTGACTAGTTTCAAAATTGGCTCCCGTATACGAACATCTGAAACGTTCTGTGCAATTGCATCACGCACCATTGTATCTGAATAAGGGAGTCCACATTCACACTCAAAAACACAATCCCTTGTAAGGCCTTGCAAAGTTGCAACCCACTCCCGATTAGTTTGACCGGCCGTACGTTTTGTACGAAAGAACGTATACCTTTTTGCAACGACATTGACTGTTTCTTTGAAATAGGCATCTAATGCCGACAAAATTTCGTCGTAGGACAGAGTTGCTACGTCGCGTTGGGGAAACAATTTCACTATCACACGGTAGGTGGACACACCTACACAGGCCAGTAAAAAAGGCTGCCGCTCGTTACCTTGAATTCTGTAGGCGGCGAGATGGAATCCAAATTGGCGTGACCACTCCGTCCAGCTTTCCATCGCCGCATCGAACGGCCGAAACAGTGGTGCAACAGCATGTTGTGGCTGCGGTAGCGGTGGAGCGGCGGCTGCTGCATCATTTTGCATTGCACGTTGACCCTGGACAAGCTGTCCAAGGGCATCCAGTAACGCCTGCGTCTGCTGATTCTGCAAGCGATAAAATTCTGACAGTACATCTGGAGATTGTGGCGAAGCCATGACTCAAATAATTTAGAGCAATACGAAAGCGAAATCCTCTTTTAAGCCTCGTCGCCAATATGAAGTGTCGGCAGAAGTGCAAACACTGTGTTGTTTGAGGAAGCCGAAATGCACGCTATAAGCTCACGCAGGATGGCGTGAGGTCTGAAACAGGATACGTAATGAATGCTATAAAGAAAAGTACGTAGCTGCTGGAATATTTAACTTTAATCCACAATTGGTGAACATTGGTCTTGTTGATACAGTATTATCATCTCAATATAACTTGTTGACGGCGCCTTGCTAGGTCGTAGCAGTTGACTTAGCTGAAGGCTATGCTAACTATCGTCTCGGCAAATGAGAGCGTAATTCTCAGTGAACCTCTCCTAGCAACGTCGGCTGTACAACTGATTGAGTGCTAGTAAGTCTCTCTAGACCTGCCGTGTGGCGGCGCTCGGTCTGCTATCACTGATAGTGGCGACACGCGGGTCCGACGTACACTAACGGACCGCGGCCGATTTAAAGGCTACCACCTAGCAAGTGTGGTGTCTGGCGGTGACACCACACTAAGACTTATCTTGGAATCTATTCAAAGTAAAATTCTCAAACACATTTCAAAATGAAGGTAATGCCATATAGTTTTTTGTGGTAGTTTGGTGCTATTTTAAGGATCATAATTTTCATCTTGATTAACATTTTTTCAAAAACACAATTTTAAATGGAATAAAAAGTGCTTTATATAATTCAGCATTGATTTAAAAACAATGTTAGTAAACCTTCTATAGTACCTTCAATGAAGAGTTATAGAGAAGATAAAAAGGAATCTAAATAGTGGAAAATGCTGCTGATTGCACTATGTTGTATTACACAACATCCATGAATCATGATGACACCATCATAGATAGACTGCTGTTCGTTTCACTGTAGTAGGATGCTGAGAAGCGGCACCTGAAGAAACCACCTTCTTTTTGCTCCAATGACCAGATGGCCTGAGAAGGAAAGAGGCTTTCTGGTAAGCCTCCTCTTACCTGGGGTTCAGGCTATCTTTTCTGAACTCTGCGTCTTTTCCTAAATCTCTCTCTAGTCCTTATCCTTCACAACACATCCTTCCCCTTGAACACTTATGCCAGGAGGAGGAGTCACTGGCTCCAAAAACTAGCAAAAATATAATACCTTTCTTGAAACTTCCTGGCAGATTAAGACTATGCACTGGACCAAGACTCGAACTCGGGACCTTTGCCTTTCACTGTAAAGTGCTCTACCATCTGAGCTACGTAAGCATGACTGGCACTCCATTCTCACAGCTTTACTTCTGCCAGTATCTCGTCTCTAGTAAAGCTGTGAGGATGGGGTGGATTCCTGCCCACCTCCCTCCCATTTCCGCTACATGTTGTCTGGTTCTTTGTGCCATTTTGCTTCACCTTTCCACGTGTCTTGTTCCACAGGTGTTGTCACAGTCATACTATGGTGTGGGGACTGGGATGAGTTGGCAGCAGGGCTGGGGCTCCATCATGTCTAGCACCTTAAAGATTCCACCTGCTGTCACCTTCCGCAGCATCCCTCATGTTCTTCAATTTCCCTACCATCTCAGCATTTGTTTTGTCTCTTTCTTTGCATGTTTTCCCTCAGCATTTATGTCCCTGTGTCATTTTTGTTGTTTTCTGTAACCCATACAGACCTTCCCTGAGGTTGGATTCTAACAGCTTTTCCATTCTTTTGCTAAGAATTAGTGTTAGTATTTTGTAGCCATGAAATACTCTCACCTGCTTTCTTTGAAAATGGAATCATTACGCTCTTCGTGTAGTCTCGGGGTATTTCTCCTGTCTCGTACACCTTGCTCATCAGATGGAATAGTTTTATTTTGTATGGCTGCTCTCCATGGCTATCAGTAGTTCTGATTGCATATTGTGTACTCCAGGGACGTTGTTTTGACTTGGGTCCTAAATTGCTGAATCAAATTCCTCCTGCTGTATCATTTCTCCCATCCCATCTTCGTGTATATAGTCTTCTGTTTCCTTAAAATTGCTTACAGCTTCACCTCCTATGTATAGACCCTCTATTATACTCCTTGCAGTATTACCTTCTTTATTTTGTAGTTTCTGTCTATCTCAGTTCTTGATATTCATACAGCTGCTTCTGTTACTTCCAAAGACCTCTTAAGTTTTCCTGTTGGCAGCGCCAATCTTTCGCCTTGTGACATATGCTTCAAAATTCTTAAATTTGAACTCTAGCCTTTCCTGCTTAGCAATTTTGTACTGCCTGTCACCCATTTGTATATGTTTGTGTTCACTTTTACATGCTTCATTTGCTGCATTTTTATATTTCCTTTCTTCTATCAATTAAATTCTGTTCTCTTCTGCTGTCCAAAGATTTCTACTAAGCCCTGTCTTGTTACATAACTGATCTTCTGCTGCCTTCTCCATCTCATATCCCAAAGCTACCCATTGGTCTGCTACTGCAGGGATGGGCAATATCTCTGGCTTGGGGCCATTCTTATGTAGGCAGAGGTTAGCAGAAGGCCACACCTTTTAAAATGATGGCATGCAGTAGTCCACTTTGCATTTCAGAGAAGTTATAAATTGTTGCAAAAAATTCTGTCTTGGGAGGCCAGACAAAAACAACTAGTGGGCCACTGTTTGCCCACACCTGTTCTGTGTTCCTTTCCCCTGTCCTATTGTGTTCCTTTCTCCTGTCCTATTGTGTTTCTTTCCTCTGTACTAGTCAGTAATTGCCTAATGCTGCCTCCATCTTTTACATGGTGAATGTAAAATGACTTAACATGACCCCTGGCCCTTTCAGTTTGTTCACAGACCATCTATAAAGGCACATTTGCATGCCGAGCGTGAGTTTCCGCGGAAACGCGAAATACTAATTAAATAAATGATCAGTGACAAATAAATAAAGCCTATGGCACACAACTGCAGCGCTGTGTCGCTGATAAAACAAAAGCACAATTACGTTACTCTTATGTTTGATTAAAAAAAGAGAGCTCTGGTTGAAGTGGTGCGAGAAGCACGTATTTTATTTTATTGTCTGGCACACCGCCATATTTCATGTTATAGAAGAATACTGGGAGTTGCAACCACACTAGGCACTCGATTCTGTAAAGAATTTATATTTATAAAAGTAAGTAGGATTATGAACTGTAGGCTTATTCATTGAATATATCTGATTTAACTAACTGTGTAACTTTTTTATGTTTAGTAGACAATCACCTCTGTACGGTGTATTGGCATGGCTGGCAAATTATTGTAATATTGAGATTCAGATTATGAGTCTGCACCTACCGCAGCTGTCTTTGGAAACGATTTAATTACGAAGTCCGATTATTCAGTTTTATTTCACGGTCAACTACGAGTAATGTTGCCTTTACGAAAAAGCCATTGTCAAGCGTCTGATAACGAATAATTAAACGTCCACGTTCCAGATAAGCAAAATATTAATTACAATTGCAATCACAATCACCATCATACAGATAGAATAATTAATATTTAAGTAACAATATATTTTTTTATTTATTTTATTTATTTTATACATCTCCATATTTTCCTACCTTTTCGCCATTTCTTCGGTTACAATCTGCAGTATATAATCAGTGTATTGCAGTCAGTCTGCATTTGCACCTTCATATATCTTAAAATTCGGACCCATAATTCAGTATCTCTCTCAAAATTATATAATCAGTCTGAAACCTGCTGGGGTCTGCAACTCTTCAGTGTCTGTAACCTTCTTTCATGATTCTTAAACAAAGTGTTAGTGATGATTAAATTGTGCTCTGTGCAACAATCTACCAGGCAGCTTCCTCTTTCATTTCTTTTCCTAGTCCACATTTTCCTTCTATTTTTCCTCCTCTTTCTTTTCCTACTATTGTATTTCCATCCACCATCACAGTTAAATTTCTGTATCACTTATCTGTCCAAATAATTTCTTTGTTTCACCACACATTTCTTGAATTTCTCCATCTGCAGAGCTAGTGGGATTGTAAACTTGGGCTACAGCAATGGGTTTTGGCTTCATGTATCTTGTCTACAATAATCTGTTAACTATGTTGTTCATAGTGGTTTGCTTGAATTGTTGTTTTCTTATTCATTATTACATCTACTCCTACATTACTTCGATTTATATTTCCAGCCCTGTATTCATCTGGCCAGAAGTCCTGTTCCTCTGGCCACTGAACTTCAATAATTCCCATTATATTCTAACTTTAAGCTGTATATTTTCTTTTTAAAATTTTCAGGCATCCCTGCCAGATTAAAGGACACAATTTACCATCCTCCAACATGTAGAATAGCAGTTGCGTTTCTCCTGACAGCGTTCACCAGAGCAGTCCCTACTTAGAAATCCACATTGGGGGGTTATTTACATGTGTGGGACGTTTCACTCATGAGGATGCCATCGTTTTACTGTGCAGTAAAGTTGCATGGCCTAAGGACAAATTATGGCTGTAGTTTCCTCTTGCATGAAGCTGTTCACTGTACAAGCACTGCAAGACCATGTAAGTTGGTGTCACAAGGCCAGGACAGTCACTTGCCCAGACTGTTGCACCTTGAACTATCGAAAATGTGTTGCACTCCTCTTCAGCAACCACACTTTTGTCTAATCTCTGAGCAAATACTCCTTTGTGGTTGTATCTATAATACGGCTGTCTGTTACCACTGAGGCATGCAAAATCCCAAAGAAAATGTACGTTGTGACTCTTAGATTGGATCATGTTTGTCCCACCCAGAGGAGGAATAGACGTGCGCGCAAACACAGGGCGGGGAACATGAAATCACCACAACAGGCCGCGCAGCAACAACAGAACAGCAACACACAGGAAAACAGTCAACAAGACACTGAGACTGTAACTTACACTACCATCCCCCTCACCACAGAAGTAACACAGGCACCACAACCTCATTGTAACTCTTAGATTGGACCATGTTTGTCCCACCCCCAAAAAACACACACACACACACACACACACACACACACACACACACACACACACACACTTATGTTCATTCAGGCAGACACAAAAAAGTCTTTTCATTGTGCCTGTCTGCAGCTCAACAAGTCATCTTTATGGTGGATAGCGATCTATCTTCTTCAGAATATTGTTAATATTCCAACTTGGGTTTTGTGCTGTTCGATTAGTGCCATTTTATTCCATGATGAGACATCCTTAGTTTGTCTTTTACTTGTCATATATTTGTGCCTAAATTTTGACAGTAACTCAAAATTGATCTTTTTTTTCCCTGATGATCAGGAGCCCAACAACCATCCAGAGAAGAGACTGGTGGTAAGAGAGGAGGGGAACAAGAAGAAGTAGGAGAAAAAGAAGCAGTAATGGTGAGTTTTGTCAGTAGCATATGGTTACCCCCACAATCATTCCTGTTTTCCTTTCAGGGCACTCACAGTTTTCATGTGCGTGGAGCCCCAAGCGATTACAATAGGTCTTCCTTTTGTGTGCTTATTTCCATTTTTGTAACTATTTTTTCATCTGAGACTAAATGTCTCCCTGCACAGGTGCATTATTTCTGGTAACAGTCACAATTTATGTCATCAATTAATTTCCTTTCTACATACCACACCCACCTACTGAACTAATAGTGGCGTTCAGTATGTGTTTCTGTACACTGGTAACTACAAACTACAGTCCCTGCCAAATGTATGCAGCACATTTACTGTGGAGCCACTGGAACCAATGACAATTAGAAGTTCCTGTCTTGGTGTGGCTCATTGTGCTACCTTCAAGTTATTAGCCAGCACTACCCCATTGTGACGTTTGCCTCATTTCTTTCTTCTTTCATAGTTCTTGGAGTCAAAGTATTGTGTTGTTATACTGGCTGAAAAATTGGGGATGGGGGTTAAACACTGACTACTGTAAATGATGTAGCCGACAGTTGCACAGTTGCGTTTCACAGTGCACTATTCACAACCCCCCCCCCCCAATATTACACAGTTAATATGGCCAGTTTGCTATTGGTCAACTTTTGATAATCCTCATTAATAGTTTGCAGGCAGACATCAGCATACTGCTACAGTAGTTTACCACTGAACGACTATGAGCAGTAAAAACCCAACCACACAGTTCATGCAGAATAATACGGTATGTGTGACACTATTGAACACACACTGTCATTATTTTAACACATGCCTATTTGTGTTGCACTAATTTCATGGTTGAGATGATGCATTGTTGTTGATCTAACCAATATAAGTGTCTCGTTTAAAAATCGGCCATGGTCTGATTGTCTCGGGACCAGAAACTGGGTCTTTATATATCCTCACAATACTAGATACTGTAAGTATACTTTGTTTGATGTTTAAGTTACCAAAATGACAGTTAAAACCCAACTCAATCAATTAACTGAATCTATTGACAAATTCCTTCTTTTTAGCAGTTTCTTCTAGTAGAAATGTTGGGTAAAATTATTTCTTTAAATAATGAAATTAACAGAAATAATTATAGAAACAATACTTTCGACAAACCTGATGATTGCTTGGGAACTAATTAAGTGCTGGCTTTGCTAATATGTTATCGAATGATGAATGAGGCACATCAGTATACCAGGAATGAGTTCACTGACCAACTTACTGAGGAAATGGGTAAGAGCGTATTAATAGGTGTCAGAATAGTTGGTACTGACTTAAGAAACAAAGAAAGCTTGTAACTCTGAAGGTTTGGGATAGGGATTGCTAAACTTCTACTGCCCTTAATAGTTTGAGAATGGATGCAAAAACCACTATCAACCTTTGTGGAAAATATGTTATCACTTTATGCAGATTGGAATGTCCACACTGGGTTCACTCTTGATTTTATCTTACAGTGAGAGAACACTCCTCACACTGGCTCATACATTGACAAGTTATTCTATTGTGGCTGACCCGAGGAGAGAGACCACAATAGGTCCTTGTGGGTTCTCTGTCTGGGTGTTCCCTACACAGCAGACACCCACCAACAGTATCCCAGTTTCATAAAAAATTAACTTTTGTTTAAGGAAACATAAATCAAGAGAGCATGTTAAATATCAGGATATTTGTGCCTACTTGATATTAGTCAATTAATTAATTACAGTAATTTTATTGTGCATGTTGCTACCTGAAGCAAATCTGATCAAGTCTCATATAAGGATTTTGTACTGCTCGATGTTCAATGATAAATTTGACCACTGTTTTCTTCCAAGATCTCAATTCCAGCTGTCCTCGGGCAGTGTGTCAGTCAACCTGTTGCCCACTCTCTATGGACCATGATTACTCAGTCGGCATGTGAGCCCCATAGCCTTTGATTTGGGCACCACTTGAAACAGTATCCTCAACAACAGAGCTCTTCAAATAATCATTATTTTCTTCTGTTGTAAGAAGAAAGTAACCCTGGCAAAGTTTTCCAGTTTTGTGATAATTCTTCCTCTCTATCCTTCATTAATATAGAATGCCACAGGAAAATGTTGCACCTCAGAAGATATCAAATCCAGCAGTGGAAACCCATAAAAATGTTATTACCAAGTTACTACTGTTTCTAATATTCCACAAATGCTGCCCATACTCAGTTGTTTTAAATTGCTTTTTCACTGTATTTACTCTTACTTCCATCAATGAAATCTGTGTACACTCTCGGCAATACCTCCATGAATGGCACTATCTACTAAAAGAAGTCCTTTGTTCAATATTCATCATATTAGAAACTTTTATCTCAGATGGACATTACCTTTTACACTAGAAAATACTGGAAAATTACTCTTTCACAAATTAACCATGAACTGGTAACTAAGTTTTCACTCACCTGCAGTTATCATTGTCCGGTCCCCAAAACTGTTTCACCTTAACTTCAGCTATTCTTTCATATTAAATGTTTTTTGAACACCGAAAGTCTGATACTAATACTGCTGATTTTGAGGTGACAGGGAAATGTACAGTAAGAGAGAAAAAATGCAACAGTAATGGCAGGTTGCCCAGTTATGTTCAGAGATTTCTTTTAAATCACTGATTTTGTTTGTTGTGACCTAACTGCCTCTCACATAACTGACAAAACATTGAGGGCTCTCACTACTCTCTCTGTCACTTCAGTGGACATTGGGCTGAGTCTTGCTGCACTATGGTGATTTTTCTCATCAAAATTTGTAATATCTTAAGTTTAGGGTCAGTTGTAAAGTGAAAGTTAGGCACGATCTGTTGGGCACGATCTGTTGGGCACGATCTGTTGGGCACGATCTGTTGGGCACGATCTGTTGGGCACGATCTGTTGGGCACGATCTGTTGGGCACGAGCTGTTGGGCACGAGCTGTTGGGCACGAGCTGTTGGGCACGAGCTGTTGGGCACGAGCTGTTGGGCACGAGCTGTTGGGCACGAGCTGTTGGGCACGATCTGTTGGGCACGAGCTGTTGGGCACGAGCTGTTGGGCACGAGCTGTTGGGCACGATCTGTTGGGCACGAGCTGTTGGGCACGAGCTGTTGGGCACGAGCTGTTGGGCACGATCTGTTGGGCACGAGCTGTTGGGCACGAGCTGTTGGGCACGAGCTGTTGGGCACGATCTGTTGGGCACGAGCTGTTGGGCACGAGCTGTTGGGCACGAGCTGTTGGGCACGATCTGTTGGGCACGATCTGTTGGGCACGATCTGTTGGGCACGATCTGTTGGGCACGATCTGTTGGGCACGATCTGTTGGGCACGATCTGTTGGGCACGATCTGTTGGGCACGATCTGTTGGGCACGAGCTGTTGGGCACGAGCTGTTGGGCACGAGCTGTTGGGCACGATCTGTTGGGCACGAGCTGTTGGGCACGAGCTGTTGGGCACGATCTGTTGGGCACGAGCTGTTGGGCACGAGCTGTTGGGCACGAGCTGTTGGGCACGAGCTGTTGGGCACGAGCTGTTGGGCACGAGCTGTTGGGCACGAGCTGTTGGGCACGAGCTGTTGGGCACGAGCTGTTGGGCACGAGCTGTTGGGCACGAGCTGTTGGGCACGAGCTGTTGGGCACGAGCTGTTGGGCACGAGCTGTTGGGCACGAGCTGTTGGGCACGAGCTGTTGGGCACGAGCTGTTGGGCACGAGCTGTTGGGCACGAGCTGTTGGGCACGAGCAATTGGCAACTCGTCATAGTGGTATAAGCGGTGGCAAAACCGCAACAAAAGCAAAATTTAAAATATTATTTCCTTCAAACAAAACTTTCTTATCCTCCAGTTACAGTTTGTAGCAAAATGAATGTAAGCATCCCTTGGTATTCTTTTATGCTCTCGTTTGTGTTTCCATACCAACTAATAGTCTTTGGTACTTCTACCTACAAGAAAACTGTCATTAAGCAATGGCAATGTTGTGTGTAATGCTGTGGAATAGTGTAATGTCACGTTAATACTTCCTTTAACAAGACTCTGATGAAAAGTGGTTTTGTGTCTCCTTCAATGAACAGACCAATAATTATTAAACATGTGATATGCTGTTTGCTGTGTTGATTTGTTTTTGCAAATATTGGTGATCATCAGTCACCCAGTTATTCGTTCAAGGATATGATTGTTGTTCCTTTCGTTAATTCTCTCACCTACCTGCTTCCATATAATCATTATTGGCGGCTCAACGAAGCTAGTTGCATATCTGAAGACGTCAATATGACTTACCTGCTGGCGCTTTTGTTTTTAATAAAATTAGAGTTCAGTCGTCAAGTGTAATGTGTATAGGAAGGAAAGTCAGTTCCTTACTATTGAAAAGGTGCATAAAGTCATTCAAAGGGTTCGTTATATAATGGTGAAGTATTCCTGTGCTGAGATTCAGTGCAGCTTGAGGTGCTAAGGTGCGACACGCGTCGCGCTCGTGAGATTGTAAGTTGCTGACAGCACAGCTGACACTACGGCTGCGTCCGTTTCCACTGGCTCGGCGGCATAACTGGCGTTCACGATGGGTCCGTTCTTTTGCTACGCGTGGAGTTTAGTCTCTCGGTACTGTCACGAAATTTCCTTCCAGAATTATGTTGTCCACGACAGTTCTGCATGGAGGATGTTCTTTTCTAAGGGACTCTAATAACTTCAATCGCTACAGATCACAAAACTATCGCGTTCCAATTCTTTTACTTAAACACTCTGTTCTTCTAAAATTTAGGTAACTGGCAGGTGCGATGGCATTCCAAACACAACTCCTTGGCTAACGCGTTTCCCACACAGGGGTCGTTTACAGGATAGATATAGCGACAAATTCCGGCTTTCTTGACGTCATATGGATCCATATATTAACCGTGGTGGTGATAAAAGATAGCCAGAGATCGATCTGAAATTCCAACGTTTGCTAATCCTGATGGTTTAGACAATGCGCACCAGGAAAAGTTCTCTCTCACGATTTTGTTCCTTACTGAAACTTCAGGTAGACAACAAAAATAGATTTCCATCTTTAGATGAGACTAATAAAATCTGTAGGGCAATATTAAGCTGTTGAATTTATTTCTACAACTATCACTTTAGGTTCGTTGTTTAAGCTGCAACGTACGAATGTACGAAGGTGTAGCGTGGCTGACGCACTTGGCGTGCAGGGAGAATGGATGGTGGGAGGAGGGGCGAGGGGAGAGATGCAGATGCTGCACGCGCCAAAGACAGAGGCTGTTGGTGGGGAAGGGGGAACTGCAATGACCGCTCTCTCTCTGCAGGCTGTATGGCGGGGAGGGAAGGAAAGGGGAGGGAAGGGGACCGCGTCGCCAGCTGACAGGGAGGGGCGGGGCTCGGAGCATGTGAACAGCTGTAGACAACAGCGGTGGTATTTACACGACTCATTCGGTGGTATTTTATATACAGAAATACGTGGTACCAAAAAACTTACCTTGTTGTCGGTTCAACATTGCATCATGAAAACAATAAAATAGCACTTGAGGAAGACTCCTTTTACTTTAGAGTAACCTACACTCCTGGAAATGGAAAAAAGAACACATTGACACCGGTGTGTCAGACCCACCATACTTGCTCCGGACACTGCGAGAGGGCTGTACAAGCAATGATCACACGCACGGCACAGCGGACACACCAGGAACCGCGGTGTTGGCCGTCGAATGGCGCTAGCTGCGCAGCATTTGTGCACCGCCGCCGTCAGTGTCAGCCAGTTTGCCGTGGCATACGGAGCTCCATCGCAGTCTTTAACACTGGTAGCATGCCGCGACAGCGTGGACGTGAACCGTATGTGCAGTTGACGGACTTTGAGCGAGGGCGTATAGTGGGCATGCGGGAGGCCGGGTGGACGTACCGCCGAATTGCTCAACACGTGGGGCGTGAGGTCTCCACAGTACATCGATGTTGTCGCCAGTGGTCGGCGGAAGGTGCACGTGCCCGTCGACCTGGGACCGGACGGCAGCGACGCACGGATGCACGCCAAGACCGTAGGATCCTACGCAGTGCCGTAGGGGACCGCACCGCCACTTCCCAGCAAATTAGGGACACTGTTACTCCTGGGGTATCGGCGAGGACCATTCGCAACCGTCTCCATGAAGCTGGGCTACGGTCCCGCACACCGTTAGGCCGTCTTCCGCTCACGCCCCAACATCGTGCAGCCCGCCTCCAGTGGTGTCGCGACAGGCGTGAATGGAGGGACGAATGGAGACGTGTCGTCTTCAGCGATGAGAGTCGCTTCTGCCTTGGTGCCAATGATGGTCGTATGTGTGTTTGGTGCCGTGCAGGTGAGCGCCACAATCAGGACTGCATACGACCGAGGCACACAGGGCCAACACCCGGCATCATGGTGTGGGAAGCGATCTCCTACACTGGCCGTACACCACTGGTGATTGTCGAGGGGACACTGAATAGTGCACGGTACATCCAAACCGTCATCGAACCCATCGTTCTACCATTCCTAGACCGGCAAGGGAACTTGCTGTTCCAACAGGACAATGCACGTCCGCATGTATCCCGTGCCACCCAACGTGCTCTAGAAGGTGTAAGTCAACTACCCTGGCCAGCAAGATCTCCGGATCTGTCCCCCATTGAGCATGTTTGGGACTGGATGAAGCGTCGTCTCACGCGGTCTGCACGTCCAGCACGAACGCTGGTCCAACTGAGGCGCCAGGTGGAAATGGCATGGCAAGCCGTTCCACAGGACTACATCCAGCATCTCTACGATCGTCTCCATGGGAGAATAGCAGCCTGCATTGCTGTGAAAGGTGGATATACACTGTACTAGTGCCGACATTGTGCATGTTCTGTTGCCTGTGTCTATGTGCCTGTGGTTCTGTCAGTGTGATCATGTGATGTATCTGACCCCAGGAATGTGTCAATAAAGTTTCCCCTTCCTGGGACAATGAATTCACGGTGTTCTTATTTCAATTTCCAGGAGTGTATTTGTTGTTTAACTTGGACGTATTTATTCATGTTATTATCATTGTGTGATCATTTAGCAAAACATCCATGTAATAGGGCGTATTGCAAAGGACAGGTAGACGGCAGCATACAGTCATTGATCTACTGGCAGTTACGAAGGCGTATTACTATCATGTTTTTATAGTAAAGCATTAATAGCTGTGTTTGAGCACTATTCCTAAAGCAACAGGTGAGGTGTGAATCCATTTATCATATACAAGAGTAACTGATTCATAATTCAGCGTATACTATTGGCAAGTACAACTTTCCCCTTACTTCTATGATTAAGAATATTTGTGTTTCTACTTCTCGACTGCTACGATAACATTACTGGAGACGTTAAATGTCAGAGGACAAAATGATTACATAACTTCAATCTCTTCCATTAACATGTGACATCATAAATTCTATTACCAGTTACCAATGGTTGCCAATTCTTATGTCCACTTATAATTAACATGCACGAATTAATTAAAGGTATAGTAATGACGGTGTTTTTCGTCAATTGGTTCTCTTGCTGCATGCAGGACTTTTCCAACTATTTACACACCATTTCAGACCTACTCCCTGCAACGCAAATCATAGGGGTTTGACCTTAGAGCATATCTACGTTGCTGTCTAGGCGGTTGTATTACCTTCTTTCTTGCTTTTTTGGGTGGAACTACTGGCACATTAGCCCCGGTTTCACTGTTAGGTGGGGGTGGCTCGGGTCCTTTATACGGTTTCAATCTGTCAAAATGAATGATCACTGTGCGTTCCACTAACTGAATTTCCGCATTTACTGGTGAAGTAAGCTGGATGATACGGTACGGTCCTTCATAAGTAGATGTAAACTTTTTGGTTCGTCCCGTTTTTACTACTGGATTGCTCAACATAACTAGGTCTCCTACCTTGTACTCGGGCAATTTTGCTTTTTGATTACTGCTCTTTAACTGTTGGGTGGTGGATCGGGCATTGTTCCTCTTACTTTTTTCCAAATGGCTTTCAGACGTCGAGCTAGACCTTCCACATCTCTGGATTTAATTCCAGGGGGCAGTTTGTCAATTTCAAAATGCGAATTAATAGGGCGGCCATATACTGCTTCATAAGGTGAGTACCCTGTAGCTTCATGGACGCGGCTGTTATATGCTGACGTGACGTATTGAACATACCTGTCCCAGTCAGAGTGATGTTTATGAACATAGTAAGACAGCATGCGCATAACGGTGCGGTGGACTCGCTCCAGGCGACCGTTCGCCTTTGGATGGAACGGCGTCGTTCGCCACTTTTTAATTCGCAATAACCGACAAACTTCGGTAAACACTGCAGACATGAAATTCGTACCTTGGTCTGTGAGTACAGCTTCAGGGCTTCTGTATGGTAACACCAAATGGGTGACAAAAGCATGCGCTACTGTTTCAGCGGACATATCTGGTATAGGAATGAGAATCAAGAACCTAGAGAAATGATCTATAAGGGACTGAATATACCGATTATTTTGGGGGCTCACAGGGAAAGGACCGACAATATCTGCTGCTACTACTGCCCAGGGATAAGTGGATTCTGGTACCTGCTGTAAAGGCACTTTCGTTCTAGGTGGCAATGACCTCTTAACGCAAGGTAGACAATTTTGTATATACTTTTGCACGTCTTTCCGTCTTCCTGCCCAGAAATAACGGGCGGCTATTCGGCAATTTGTGGCACGAAGGTCGTTATGACATGCCTGCAGGCTATCGTGACTTTGTACGATAATCTTGGAACGTAATTCTTTTGGGATTACTGCCTGTTTACCCAAGTGGGTCTTTCGATATAAAATTCCATCGGCAACGGAAAACTCAGGCAAAGCCACATATTTCTGACATTCGACGTCTCTTTGCTGTGCTTCCCTTAATTCTTCAATAGAAACGTCATTAGCTACGTTCACTGACTTTTCGGCTTAATGCGTCGGCGTTTTGATGCAACTTGTTTGTGTTTGTGTTTCACCTCATACTCAAATTCGCTCAATTTCAAAGCCCAACGAGTTAGCCTACTACTAGGGTCTTTTAAGCTCAACATCCAGTGTAACGCGGCGTGATCAGTGATGAGAGTGAATTTTCTCCCATACAAACAACATCGGAAATACGTTACACCAAACATGAGTGCTAGAAGTTCCTTCTCAGTTGTGCTGTAATTTGACTCTGCTTTATTAAGCTGTCGAGACGCATAACCAATTGGTCGTTCTTCGTCATCTATCTCTTGTGACAGGATGGCTCCTACAGCATAATCTGAGGCGTCCACTGACAGTATGAATGGTTTTTCAAAATCTGGGTACACTAGTACAGGGGCTCTAGTTAAAACATGTTGAATTTGTTGCATAGCTTTATCACATTCTTTGGTCCAAATGAAACTAACTCCTTTTTTCAATAAATTAGTCAGGGGCTCAGCAAGGGTAGCATAATTATTCACAAAACGTCTGTAGTAGTTTGCAAGGCCTAAAAATGACTGTAGTTCCTTGACATCTGTCGGTGTTGGAAATTCCTTTACTGCGGTGGTCAAACGGGGGTCCGGTTTGATACCTTCTCCACTTATTATATGACCTAAATATTGTACTTGTGACTGGGTGAAAGCACACTTTTCTAATTTTACACCCAAATGAGCTCCTTTTAACCTTTGCAAAACATCCCTCAGTCTTTCTGCATGTTCTTTTATTGTTTTATAAAAAATAATGTCATCTAAATACACCAAGCATGTTGTAGGTTTCAACCCATGCAGCAGCAAGTCTGCAAATCTTTGAAAAGTGGCAGGGCGTTTCTCAATCCAAATGGCATCCTTACAAATTCATACAATCCTGTAGGTACAACAAATGCAGTTTTATGGCGGTTCTGGGGTGCAACAGGGATTTGATGGTACCCAAAACGCAAATCAAGGGTGGTAGGGGAAGGTGGGGGAATTACACGCATATGGGTAATCCCACGCAGGCTGATTTATGCAGTTTGAATGGCGCAAGCTGTTCCCAGTTCGTGCTACACCCTGCCGGCAGGAGTAACAACTACTATGCAGCTTACGCCAGCCATTTTCCAGTGGCATTGTTGGAGCAGTGAAGTATTGTTTATTTTCGGCGTGTCTTGTGTAATTTTGGTCAGCTGTATTTTGCAAGGTAAGTGCTACTATAAGTTGCTTTAATGTAATTATTGCGTATCAACTACTAACCCTAGATGAAACCTTTAATTTAATCGTAGATTTGTCCCGCTATTTCAGTTAGGTGCCGAGTTATGCTTAGGTTAGTCATTGAACTTACGGTGGGGTAATGCCACGCAGCTGCTGAAGTGCGTGGTATTCCCCCTTGCAGATTATATTTTCAATACTAACGAGTTTTTTTTTTTAAATTTCAGATGGGTAGATATTATAAAAGAAAAACCCAGAAAGCAAAATGGACACAAGAGGAACTTTGTAAGGCTCTTGATGCCATGAAAGCTGGATGAAAAATAAGAGAAGTATCAAGAGCTTTCAGGATTCATGAAGCTACACTGATAACGAGAATGAATGTTAAAAATACCGAGGGTCCAAAACTTGGAAGAAACCCAACATTTTCGACTGAACAGGAAATTGAGATTGGGGATGATGTTATTACAATGGCCATGCATCCAGCTGCGAAAGATTGCAGAGACTAACAACATTGCAAACAATTTTGATAAGTCATCTAGGTTAGCTGGAAAGGATTGGCTAGCTCTATTTTTAAACAGAAACCAAAGTATTAGCATGAGAAAACCTGAAGCAACTAGCATTAACAGAATACAGGCATTTAATGAAGAAGAGGTTAATGCATATTTAAAAAATTTAGAACCTGTCTTTGAAAAATATAAATTTAAAGAGGGGTGAGTATTCAACGTCGATGAAACGGGCATAAATACTGTACAAAAGCCCGACAGAATTTTGGCTCCTAAAGGTGTTAAAGAAACAGGTGGGGCCACGTCTTGGGAAAGGGGAAAAAACGTGACTGTGATATGTTGTTTCAGTGCTGCTGGTACCTACATTCCCCTTATGTTTATCTGCCCCAGGAAGAGGATGTCAAATCTCTTAAGTAAAGGTGGACCAGTTGGAGCAATATATGGTTGTTCTGTGAATGGCTGGTCCAATGAATCATTATTTTTCGAATGGATCCAACATTTTCAGAACAATGTAAAATCAATTATTGATGACCCTGTGCTGCTGATTTTAGATAATGACAGCAGCCACATTTTGCTTGATATTTTTCAATTTTGTAAAAAAACATTCTATTGTCATGGTAACCATACCTCCACACACTTCTCACAACCTTCAACCACTAGATGTTACATTCTTTTCCTCTTTGAAATCGGCCTTCAATCGTGAATGTGACATGTATATGAAGTCACAGGTGCATCAAAAAATTACACCATATGAGTTAGCAGAACTTTTTAATAAGGCATATATTAAGGTCGCTACCATGGACAAAGAGCAGTCAGGGTTTAAGGCATGTGGGATTTGCCCTTTCAATCCACACAAATTTCAGCATGATGACTTACAACAGTGTGAGATCTTCAGAGATGTTGTCCTTGAAGATGAAGAGGTTCTGAATGCAACAAATGGAAATGAAGTGGTTGCATCTACAAATGAGCCATATATCCCCAAAAGGAATCGAGAACAGATTCCTGGATCTTCAGCAGAAGATGTTCCACTTCTAGTAGGCCTAGAAGAGGTCACAACAACATCAACTAAAAGTGCATGTGTCAAGCACGTAAGTGTATTTGTCATATCTCCTGTTCCAAAACAAAAACAAGTTCTTCCTAAGGCGAAACAATCCAAGGGAAAGCCTAAGGGAAAGTCAGTGATCCTTACAACAACTCCAGAGAAGAATAAACTGCTAACAGAGTTATCAATAAAGAAACAAAAAGAAGCCATGAAAAAGAAAGCTGAAAGAAACAAGAAAAGAAATCTTAAGGATAAAGCAGATAAGTGCAGAAATATGCAACTTAAAAAAGTCTCAAAGAAGAAACAGACATTATATAAGAAGAAACACCACTAAGAAAGTGAAAGTAGCAGCGACGATGACCTAAATCTGGACTTGCAGAACATTTGTGATGTCGATGAAATGAATGATGTTGATCCATCGGCGATTTCAGAAGATGTGTGTTTAGTTTGTGGAGAGTCTGGGAAAGGTGGAGAACTATGGTACCGATGTATTTCTTGTAGCAGATGGAGTCATGAATAATGTAGTGGCTGGAACACTCCAAAAGTTTACAAGTGTGATCTTTGCTGTATGAGAAAATACTCTTTTCACACCAATAAAAATGTAAAAAACGAAAATTATAAGAGATGTTTGTAGAATTACTTTATTTCGTTCTTAAATATACTGTTTACTATTTGTAGTAACTAATAAGCAAATAAAAATAGCAATTATTGTACATTTCTATGGTTTGTTTGTTTTACGTGTTATTACCCAGTACTTTGCATGTCATTACCCTCAGGGGTAGGGAATACCACGCATTTGCACTTTTTTAATTTTAATGTTCAAAATTAAGGTACTGTTTATAACTATTTACAGACGATTGGAATATGTGGAGAAATGTACATTGTAGGGTATGTACTTATTTTCGTAGGTTTTAATGACATAACGAATGGTTCACATCGATTTTTCTGTAGGTGCGTGTATTTCCCCCACTTTCCCCTAAAATACTTACAGTTGCTCAATCGGTCCAATGTTTCATCAATGCGTGGTAACGGATATGTGTCTGGTGTCGTTACCCAATTTACTGCCCGCATACCGACACATAGGCAATGAGCTTTCTCCCCATTTACTGATTTCTTTGGCACAACGACCACGGGAGACGCCCACGCACTCGAGGAGGGTTGTATGATTCCTGCAGCTAATTGCTGCTGAATCGTATCTTCAACTACAGACTGCAAATGATATGGTATACGGTAAGGTTTTTGTGCAATTGGCCGAGCTTCTCCGGTCGGAATTTCGTGCTGAACCAAATCCGTAGCTGGTAGAAACTGCCTCTCTTCAAACCACCATGAAAATTCCTCTAATACTGGCTGCAACATCCTTTTCTCCTCACTGTTTAAATGACCCAACTTCTCTGCTAACTGACTCCTTATCATCGACGCGACATATCGCACTTCTCTAACTGAACATTTCTTTCTTCTCCTTCCTTTCTCATCTTTATCTCGCTGCTTCTCAGCTCCTCTTATTTCCTCAAAAATTAACTGTCCATTGGCTACAACAGTACCCTTCGGTATCACAACATATTTTACACCAAAATTATCTATACATACTGGTATCGCAAAACCCTTCTGTCTCCTCTCCGGTCGGCAGATACGTCTCTTTATATGTACTGACTGACGATCTAAAACATCATTCTGGGTGAGCGGATCAACCAGAATGTCTGTCTTAGGCTGTTCTTGATTTTTGACGTCTATCCAGAGAATCTTTCCACTTCCGCCTTTTATCCTCACAGGGTCAGTGGTTTTTATCGCCCACATCTGCGGTTTTATGGGAGACTGTGAACGGCGCCTTTCGCAGCTCCCTCACGTCTGACGGGGGTGCTCACTGACAAATCGGTGAATTGCTTCGCCGAACTGCACAGTTCGTGTTCGATAATCCACTATCCCCTGATAACGGAGCAGGAAGTCATTCCCTAGTATGATATCAAATTCACCCTTCTTTAGCCTTACTGCTTCCATCCTCTGATTGTATTTACCCTCGTCTATTTGCAGATTCACTACACACGAACCTGCAGGGACAATTGCTTCCTCTCCAAGGCCACTGATATGGTACCGGGGTGGCTCTAACACCCTTCGATCATTTTTCTCCACAAACAATACACTAACTTGAGCACCAGTATCAACTAAAATTCTAACTAATTTGTTCCCGAGTACGCCAAATATACTAATGTGTTCCACCTCTTTACATTTTTCGGTCCTAACCGGGTGTATTATTTTTGTCGGGGGCGCGGGTGGGTGGCGGAACCTGCCCCCCAAACGTTTCCCTGATTCGACCCCGCGTTGCGGCAGAGACCGCGCATCTGATAAGAAAATGGTGACTTTTGGGGGAAACATTATTAGCATGACCTACTGTCTGGCAAATAGTGCAATACGGCGTGCAACAGCGCATTGCCGTATGGTTGGGCTTCCCACAACGCTGACAAAATACTTCTTTTGCTGGGACTGATACTGGGTCCGGCGGGCGTGGTGCGGCAGCGCAAAAACGCAACACTTCTTCGCGTAACATTGCCAAACGATCAGCTTCAAACACAGAAGTGGGGGAGCTTTGATTTCTCCTCCGATGCGGGGATCAATACCGCGAACAAATGCATCAATTGCACGCGCTTCGGCTTCTGAGCCCAAAATTCTGTTTTCACTGGCATTTTCGCCTAGCTTATAGGTACGACAAGATACTGCTCGTAAGCGATCTGCAAAGGCATCAAAATCCTCATTAGGCTTCTGCCTAAGGGTTGATAATTGATCTCTGTAATATCTGGTATCGAAATAATACGAAGTCAATCCGCGGGCCAATACTTCAAATTCGTGCGTATCACGCAATTCGTCCATCGTTTCTATAAACATTCGAGCTTCCCCTGTCAACTTCAGTCTGGCTACATTGACCAATAGATCGTCCTGCCAGGCACACGTGTGACCCACATCACGAATATTTTGTAAGAACATAGCCACATTTTCGTGGGACTTCGCAGAAAACGTGGGGATGAAATCAGCCGCAGGAAAATTGCTTAGAGTCGCCATGTTAGCATAAATTGTGGCGTTTGCATTAGAGACAGAATTATTGTTAGTTACCTTTGTTTGAGCATTTGTTACAGGGGTGGAGCTTGCCACAGGTATGGAAGTTCGCGCACTAACTTCCAGCGTCTGTTTGAAGACGCGGTTTTGTCCGAGTAGCTCCTTATTTTGTGCGAATAACTGGCGCATTTGCGCATTTATGGCCTCGAGCGGGTCTTGCGAGGCACGTGCGTCTGCGGGGGTATCCCGTTCCGTCACTCGTGTTCCTATTGGCATGTTTACAAACGTATGGGACGCTAGTGACCAAAAAAAAGTAATGATTGTTACAAAAAAAGGAGGGCCACAAAGATTCTCAATCCAGCGGCGGAATATCGTCGAAGCTATTGCTGAAAGCATCGCGGCGACTTACGTGGCGATGGAGGCGGTGCGACGCATTGGTGGCGGCGACGGCGTGGTGCAGTGGCTGCGGCGGGCGACAGCGGGCGCCGGCGGCGTCCGGACCATCGGGCGGCGGCAGATGTGTTGGCGGCGGACGGCGCTGGCTCGGCCGGTCGGCGATGGCGCCAGGCCCCGGCGCGTCGGTGACAGCGGCGGCCGGCGGTGGCTGGCGCGGCGGCGGAGGCTGGCGCGGCGGCGGATGACGGCGGCCGGCCGGTCGCGCAGCGCAGGCCCCTCGAACTCGGGCAGCGGGCAGCGCGGCGGTGGCTGACTAGCGTGGGCTGCCTCGCTGCAGCGCGCGCCCTGTGCGTGTTTAGTGGAGCAGCCACGGCCCACATGGAGCAAACTTGGCGGCCGGTTGGCACATTCCATGCGCGAAGTGTACGGCGTCTTGCCGGAAATAATTTTGTATAGCGACGATGTCACTACGGGAACGTATCCACACTTCTGACACCAGTTGTACAGGATGGGGGTATGGGCAGGTGGTGGGCGTTATGGAATAAGTGTAATTTTTAGAGAAGGCCGTTTATTGGCTAAAGCGTGATGAAAGGGGCTACATAGGCCTAGGGAAGTGAGGGTGAGCCAGAGCTTACAGTTTGGCGAACATTGTTTGCGAAGCTACCGAAAGTTGTTGTCTGCCACAACTAAGTCCAAAGTGCCGCAGCACCGGGAGAAGCGGGAGATGTTCACTGCTACAGGGCGTGCATCCGACTCGTGGATGAGCAAGAATACAAGAGAGCAAGCCCGGCAACGGGCGACCGGAAATGTTCGACGCACCACGCGGCTTCCTCTGCCCTGATTGGTCAGGACCGAGCAAACCGTGCGGGCGGCATGGAACTTTCCGGAGCGTTGCCTCGTAAGCACATGAGAGAGGCGCGTGATCAAGGTGCCCTCCCTCGGTGCTGTCTTCCTGTTACTAGACGATGGGATGAAAGAATTTACAGGCAGCTAACACTGCCGGCCGTGGCTTGGCCGCAATGGAAAAATGAAGTTACTGGTTGGAGGCTCATATAATAAAGTAAAATCCCCTATTGTCTGGCTCATCCTTTACAGATGATTCTTTTCACCAACAGTGTTAGGTGCATCCTTCTTCTGTTACTTCCCTTTTGGCTATTTCTCCATCTGCTTAAATACATGCTACCTGCCACTTTACCAACCTCGGCTTCTTGCGGCAGTCTGTGTTCACCCCAGACTTTGTAAGAACAGTAATCCAGATTTGATCTGTTGCATAAATTTCTGAACCTTCGCACGGAACGTAGCAATAGTACATTTGCGTACACTGATGGCCGTCAGACTGACTGTGGTGTCACGTGTGCCTTTCTCATTTGCATTCACAAATTTCGGTACCAGCTTCCAGAACACAGCTAAGTTTTTACAGCAGAGCTCTTTGTTCTGTATCAAGCCACGCATTACATTTGGCAACACAGGCTTTTCAATTGTCATCTGCTCCAGTTCTCTCCTATCCCTTCAGATCCTCTGTGTGCTGCACAAGGTCCGTCCCTTAGTGCAACTGGTTGAAGAAAGCTTCCACTTGCTCACTCTTTATGGAGCTACTGTGATGTTTGTCGGTACCTTGTCATGTTGGTCTAATGGGAAACGCAGCTTCTCTTGTTGCTGCCAAGGCAACAGACTACCTCAGCCTGCTAGTTCTTCCATACCGTCTGATGATCTCTGTGTTGCCATCGGTCAGCAGGTGGTACCCTTGGGCATCACCACTGGTCCCCCCCTTCATGGGAACAAGCTCCAGGAAAGTCCAGCTGCTTGTCATCAGCCTTTGACACTTCGCCATTTCCTGACAGAATTCCCTTTTTTCAACCACTTACGTTCTCATTTATGTTTGCTGCCTGAGTTATTACCCATTTTAGCGAAAGCTGCACAGGAGGATGACCCTGTCTTACCTGTCGTCTATCGTAGCAATATGGCAAATGACAGTTAATATTTAGTTCAAGACCTCTGTTGTCTCTATGGGAAATTTTATGCAACTTTCTCCACAAGGAATTTTTCAGTTTTAACTGTCTCTCTTCTGTAGATTCGACTTAACGTGCACTTACTTTTAACTTATTTTTTGTCTTAGTTTTCAGGTACTGTGACATGGGCACATATGACCTTAGTTGTTCTTGTGCCCTAGAATAAAACAAATAAAACAATCAAATCGTTAAGAACATACTTGATGGGGATCCTAAAAACAAATTCAAATTGAATTTCACGAACATTTCAGATGTGGAACCCTTTTGCAGCTTTGGCTGGACTCCCTTTATGAGTGCTGACAGGAAATGCACAATTGGGTTCTTTAGAAGTGAAACAGTGTTTCTTCATATATAAGGAACTATTGAACTCAAAGTGTCAATGACTTAGTGTGAAAAACTGAAGTGATTTGTGTAATCTGATATAACAGAACCATGGAAATGTGGGCAAAAATAGTTAATGTAGCTGATGTAAATCAAATAAAGTGATTCCATTGGCATCTTTTGATCTGTATTTTCAGAACCTTCTTGCCCCTTTGTTGCCATAACTTATGGCTTACAATCCTTCTACTATAACCATTTTTTAGGGGAAGAATAAAGGACAAATATGTGAAAGATGTACTTGGCTAAATGACATACTTAGATAATTTAAAATTAAAATAGTTCATAAACTGCAATAAGATATTTGTTCTATTACATTGTAGTGGCAAAATTGAGCAAATTGGAATACATTTTGCAATAAATATTTAATTATTAGTCCTTTGCATTTTAACAATGACAGTATTGCTGAACACCCTTGAATTCTCTACATAACAGTTCCTCTTGACACATGCACTGACAACTAAGAGTTTATTATAAATCAGCATTGTACTGTAAGTGACAGTTGCATGGCATTAGATTGTTAGCCATCTGCCTCCGGGCCACCCCTCTTACAGACTTTCAGGAAAACCAAGCAGATCTATGCTTATCTATCTTACTTCATCATCATAGTTGGACTTGTAGCAATATAACTGATTTCAACTGTGAGTATTGTCTCTTTAATGAATAATATAAGATGATTTGAATTACTAGCACATTAGTAAATCCACAAACCATTAATTCTTACTGCAAAAATGCTTTTAGTTTGTATAAGTTCTTAAGCTTGGATATATTCATTCAATGGTGTCATGTTTCTCTAACTAAGACTCAAGAAATTGAAATTCCTTTTCAAACTTTGTGAAGAGGTGGGACATTGAAAGACAGCAAGTACCATCATATAAAATCAGTGTCATTGACAGGGTATAGCTCTTGTTTTCCTGCCAGATCTCTCACACTACCAGTTTGTCGTTTTGCTCCTCCATTTGGCCTCCTGTCTCTCCTCTGCATTCTGATTCTCATCTGAGATCATGAAAACTTTGTACTGCCTGTCCCAATTTGTCATTGGCATTGACTCAATTTTTAATGATGATGTCAAAATTTCATTTATATTTACTGATTTAGCCCATATGAAGACTGCAGGGTTGTCTTACTGACCTCCAAAGTGGGAGACAGTGCCACTTTCTTCCAAGGTTGTCCTCAGTGTGGCTATTGTGTGAGGATGAACACTGTGAGCAGCAACATACCTCCCAGCAGCAGGTCGAACATGTTCTTTTATGGAATTCATATTGATGTTCAAGCTAACTGACTATTTGCTAGATTGCCATGTGAAATGTATATCTAAGTGATGAGCCTCTTATGATTGAATTTTGTTGCAAGAAGAATGAAATAGTCACCTACTGCTCCAGTGTAAACTTAAAGGTGGACTGTGTTGTGTCTTACAAAATGTGGAGTTTCAATGGAGTAATTAAAACACAGTAGGATAGAAGAGCTCATGTCAAAGAATTGGATAAGTAGTTCACTGTGACTTTCCATATTAGAGCACAGCATTGCACATACACCTAAAATTAAGTAGCTTGTCCCCAAGTTGCCCTGGAAAGGAAAGTTGCTACTCACCATATAACAGAGTTGCTGAGTCACAAATATAACTGGTTATAGTAGTTACAGGTACTCCTTTTAGGGTATGCAGTACTGTAGTCCATTGTAACACAAATGAATATTGACAAATACTTAACACAGATTTGTGTTTGCTTTTACTTCCAGTTCCAAGAACATCTACCAGCGAGGGCAAGCAGCTGTTTTTTATGCCGTGAAGTGGTGGGAATTACAGGGACTCCCATGACTGCCCTCACCAACACCAGCAGAATTAGCCTCAGCCAGAGGCTGGCTGAAATTATACATATGTGTAACATAGAAATTGACAGAAAAGCAATGCTCTGTGAAGCATGCTGTTCTGAAATTAATGAGGTAGATGAAAAGGAAATGCGAGTAAAGGAGCTTAAGAAATCAATTATACTCCGTGTGCTCCCCAGGGACCCTGATTATGGTAAGCACTGCAGATGTTCCACAAATGAGTCACATTATCTGATTTTTAGTGTTTATGATAATTTTGTCTTGAAACAAATTATTGTGATTTCAGCACATGGGAAAGGGTGGGGAGGGGAATGGTGTGATCATTATGGCTGTTATGGAACATTGAGAACCCTGCTATTTTGGTGGAACACCTTGCTTATTTTGAAGGTTCATAAATGTAAAAGACTGAGAATCCCGTTTTATTCAGTGATTACTTCAATTTTAAATTATAACTAACAGCAGGAAGAATCCTGGAGATACTAAAAGGTATCAGATAGACTATATAATGGTAAGACAGAGATTTAGGAACCAGGTTTTAAATTGTAAGACATTTCCAGGGGCAGATGTGGGTTCTGACCACAATATATTGGTTATGAACTGCAGATTGAAACTGAAGAAAATGCAAAAAGGTGGGAATTTAAGGAGATGGGACCTGGATAAACTGAAAGAACCAGAGGTTGTACAGAGTTTCAGGGAGAGCATAAGGGAACAATTGACAGGAATGGGGGAAAGAAATACAGTAGAAGAAGAATGAAAGGAGAAAATATAAAAATGCAGTAAATGAAGCAGGCAAAAAGGTATACAAACGTCTCAAAAATGAGATCGACAGGAAGTGCAAAATGGCTAAGCAGGGTTGGCTAGAGGACAAATGTAAGGATGTAGAGGCTTGTCTCACTAGGGGTAAGATAGATACTGCCTACAGGAAAATTAAAGAGACCTTTGGAGAGAAGAGAACCACTTGTATGAATATCAAGAGCTCAGATGGAAACCCAGTTCTAAGCAAAGAAGGGAAGACAGAAAGGTGGAAGGAGTATATAGAGGGTTTATACAAGGGTGATGTACTTGAGGACAATATTATGGAAATGGAAGAGGATGTAGATGAAGACGAAATGGGAGATAAGATACTGCGTGAAGAGTTTGACAGAGCACGGAAAGACCTGAGTTGAAACAAGGCCCCGGGAGTAGACAACATTCCATTAGAACTACTGATGGCCTTGGGAAAGCCAGTCATGACAAAACTCTACCATCTGGTGAGCAAGATGTATGAGACAGGCGAAATACCCTCAGACTTCAAGAAGAATATAATAATTACAATCCCAAAGAAAGCAGGTGTTGACAGATGTGAAAATTACCGAACTATCAGTTCAATAAGTCACAGCTCCAAAATACTAACGCGAATTCTTTACAGACAAATGGAAAAACTGGTAGAAGCAGACCTTGGGGAAGATCAGTTTGGATTCCGTAGAAATGTTGGAACATGTGAGGCAATACTGACCTTACGACTTATCTTAGAAGAAAGATTAAGAAAAGGCAAACTTACGTTTCTAGCATTTGTAGACTTAGAGAAAGCTTTTGACAATGTTAACTGGAATACTCTCTTTCAAATTCTGAAGGTTGCAGGGGTAAAATACAGGGAGCGAAAGGCTATTTACGATCTGTACAGAAAACAGATGGCAGTTAAAAGAGTCGAGGGACATGAAAGGGAAGCAGTGGTTGGGAAGGGAGTAAGACAGGGTTGTAGCCACTCCCCGATGTTATTCAATCTGTATATTGAGCAAGCAGTAAAGGAAACAAAAGAAAAATTCGGAGTAGGTATTAAAATCCATGGAGAAGACATAAAAACTTTGAGGTTCGCCGATGACATTGTAATTCTGTCAGAGACAGCAAAGGACTTGGAAGAGAAGTTGAACGGAATGGACAGTTTCTTGAAAGGAGGATATAAGACGAACATCAACAAAAGCAAAACGAGGATAATGGAATGTAATCAAATTAAATTGGGTGATGCTGAGGGGATTAGATTAGGAAATGAGACACTTAAAGTAGTAAAGGAGTTTTGCTATTTAGGGAGTAAAATAACTGATGATGGTAGAGAGGATATAAAATGTAGACTGTCAATGGCAAGGAAAGCGTTTCTGAAGAAGAAAAATTTGTTAACATCGAGTATAGATTTAAGTATCAGGAAGTTGTTTCTGAAAGTATTTGTAAGGAGTGTAGCCATGTATGGAAGTGAAACATGGACGATAACTAGTTTGGACAAGACACAAATAGGAGCTTTCAAAATGTGGTGCTACAGAAGAATGTTGAAGATCAGATGGGTAGATCATATAACTAATGAGGAGGTATTGAATAGAATTGGGGAGAAGAGAAGTTTGTGGCACAACTTCCCTAGAAGAAGAGATTGGTTGGTAGAACACGTTTGGAGGCATCAAGGGATCACCAATTTAGTATTAGAAAGCAGTGTGGAGGGTAAAAATCGTAGAGGGAGACCAAGAGATGAATACGCTAAGCAGATTCAGAAGGATGTAGGTTGCAGTAGGTACTGGGAGATGAAGCAGCTTGCACAGGATAGAGTAGCATGGAGAGCTGCATCAAACCAGTCTCAGGACTGAAGACGACCACAACAACAACAACTAACAACATAGAGATCAGAACAAAGCAAAAAATCCTTTTGTGGTTTTCCAAAACGTTTTATTGTTTTGGTACCCTGGTTGGAGACAGTAAGAAAATTATGAAACATGTCCAGTGAAATGTTCTAAACAGCATTACTCTTCTCTGATTTTCATAACATTTACTCATGTTCTCCTAAATCCAGAAATTTAGGTGTAAAGAAAACCAAATTCACAAGAGATGGCATGCAGTATGGCATATGAACTACAGAATTCTTTATACTGTGCACCTAAATGTGTTAATCATTGGCCTAGTTCTTTGCAACCTTCATCAGAAACAGCTTTATGAGGACTCGTGTCTTTGGCACACATTGCAACACACTTCTGTGTTATACTATTGTTTATTACTTCCAGTATCTCTGAAGGAGCTGCGTCAGTGTGGGTTTTATCACAAATGTGTTGCTTTAAATTAGTGGTTCCTGACTGGAAACACAATAACACACACTGTATATGTGCAATATGTACCTACTAGACTTGATGTTTCCATCCATAACCAATCAAAATGTACTCTATACTTCACTGATTAGATCCCCCCTATTTACTTCCTCGATGTGTATGCATTGATTCCAGTCTTACTCCTCACTGCATTGGCTGTCTCATGTTGCAAAATTATTTACACATAAATGAGAAGACATTGCTGGATGTAGCCAAGCACTATAGACATCCTGAATGTCTTTGGAGTGAAACATTATCGAGGCCTGATGAAAGAAATTTGACTTCTATTGCAATAGCGCATTGAAACACCTGATTAGTGACAGATGAAAATTTCTTTTGTACTCTGGGTACCAGTCTGGTTCTTTCCTAACCCCAATCTCCACAGTAGTGTACCCTTGTATTAGTCTTCTTTGCTTGCAGGTCTACTCTACTCCTTCGGGATATCTGACATTGCAGTGCATTTGGACTGAAAGGCCAATATTACATCAGGCACGAATATTTATAAAAGTGTGGCATCTGTGCCTTTGGATTTTTGTTTATTTATTTATATAGCATCCAATAGATCACACATGTGATATAGGATTTGTCATTTGATTACATGTAACACATAACAACACATACACATAATAAATGGACAAACATATGCAAACAACAAAACAAATTATATACACATAGTACATAAGTAGTGGACAAGAACTTATTACAGAAAAACAAAAGTACGTGCTCACAATAAACAATTATAGATCATGAATTACGCTTTATACACAAAACGTATTACGGATGTTTAACAGATTTTTTATAAGTACCATAATTATGAAGTTGAAAACATAATTAAATTAGTTTGAATTAAAAAAAAAAAGTACAGGTTTCAATCCACAGTCTGAGACAGGTATTCATTTACACCGTAGTAGCATTTTTACATCAAGTATTTTTTTACTTCATGTTTGAAATTATTTTTGCTTTTAAATTCTTTAATTTGAGATGAAAGTGCCTTTAAAAGCTTTATTCCTAAGTGGCTAACATGTTTCTGACTTCTAATTTTTGCTACATAGGGAATGTGGAAGTCTCTAGAATGCCTTGTATTTTGATCATGGTAACTTGAGTTGGTTTGGAGATCGCAGTTATTTTTACTGATCATTTCCAGGCATTTAAAAATATATATATCAATGGCATTGTCAGTATCTTTAGTTGTCTGAATAAGGGTCTACAGTGAGTTTGTGGTGGGCTGTGTTTCATGATAAGAATAGCTCTTTTTTGCATAATAAAAATGTCATTTAGTCTTGACCTGGTTTTTCCCCAAAAACTTATGCCATAGCTTGCAACTGATTGGAAATAACTAAAGTACACTGCTCTAATGCATTCCTTGCTACATGCCTTTGATATTATTCTTATGGCATAACATGCTGAGCTAAGTTTCTGAGTAAGATATACACTGTGTTCATTCCAGTTTAAATCTTGGTCAATTTGCATTCCCAGAAACTTTGTGGTGCACACTTTTTTTATTTGTGTGCTATCCAGGATAAGGGACATATTTTCCCCTTGACACTTGCTTCCATACTGTATAAAGTTTGTTTTCTTTGTATTTAATGTCAGCTTATTTGAGTAAAACCATTACAGTATGTATGAGAGCATTTTTTCTGCTGTAGTACATAGTGATTCTTTTTATCACTAATTATGATACTCGTGTCATATCCAAATAGTAGAATTTTGGCTGAGCTGTCTGGAGCCTGTATATCATTGATGTAAATTAGAAATAACAATGGGCCCAGAATGCTGCCCTGTGGAACACCTATTTCTATTTTTTTTTGGTTCAGATAGGAGTTTAAAATTGTGAAGATTGTTGGATGACCTCAGCTCAACAACTTGTGACCTGTTTTGCAGATAAGATTCAAACCATTTTTTAACAGTACCCCTGATGCCTATTGCCTATTGCTTCAAATTTCCCTAGTAATATTACATGATTCACAGTATCGAAGGCTTTGGATAAATCTCGATTAATTCCAGCAACCTGTTTATTTGACTCCAAATTTTTTACTATTTCTGTTGTGTAGTCCAATATGGCTGTTTCTGTACTGTGCCCTGCTCGAAAACCATGTTGACTCTTATTTATTAGTTTGTTTTTCTAGATATTTTGTAACCCTGATTATCATTAATTCCTCAAGTACTTTGGAGAAGGCTGGGAGGACACATATTGGTCGGTAATTTTCTATTTTATGTCTGTCACCATTTTTGTATAGAGGTATCACTTTAGAGATTTTAAGTCTATCCGGAAATATCCCTTCACTAAGGGACAAGTTTGCTATGTGCACTATAGGTTGGGCAACACATGGAGCAATTTCCTTAATTTTTGATACAGGCACATCATCCAACCCAGAGGACATTTTGGATTTCAAGCATTTAATGACTTTTAGAACTTCATGCTCATCTGTTGGGATTGCCATCATGCTGGTATTTACCATTGGAGTCGTCACTGTTGGTTGTTGCTTAAATTTACTACTTAAAGTAAGGGGAATATTTACAAAATAATTGTTTACATTGTTTGCCATGGCATCTTTTTCTATGGGGATATTTTCATTATTTTTAAGATTGATTTCCTGTTCTTTAGTTTGACCCCCAGTTTCTTTTTTTTACCATTTTCCTTATCATTCTGGACTTGTTACAAGCCTGCCTTATTAATCTATCATCACTTAATAATTTTGCTTTACTATTAATTTGCGGTAAGTCCTTTTGTACATCCTCACATACTCAACAAACTGTTGATCATGACATGTTTTTAACTTTAAACACAGGCCTGAGTGGCCGTGCGGTTCTACGCGCTACATTCTGGAACTGAGCGACCACTACGGTCGCAGGTTCGAATCTTGCCTCAGGCACGGATGTGTGTGATATCCTTAGGTTAGTTAGGTTAAATTGGTTCTAAGTTCTAGGTGACTGATGGCCTCAGAAGTTAAGTCGCGTAGTGCTCAGAGCCATTTGATCCATTTTAACTTTAAACTTAGTAATTTCATGGTTTCACTTGACTTTTTAATTCCGGGTGTAATCCAGGTCCCTTTGGATCCAGATGATCTATAACTCAAAAGCCTTTTTGGGAAACACATTTCAAAGTATGTCATAAAAGTGGAAGCAAATGTATTGTAAGCATCATTTGTGTTTATTTGTGCCAAGACCTCTGACCAAACTGCATTTTTAAAAATTTTTCAACTGATTACAATTTTCAGTAGAGAAAAATCATTTGTACTCCTTTTCATTTTCCTCCTCCTTGGGCGTTGCAGTGAGATAAAAGGTTAGTGCATTATGTTCTGATAATCCTACATTCACATTTGTAACTGCAACTTCATGTGTGACCATATTTGAGATGATGTTATGTATTAGGCTTTCACTGGAATCTGTTGTTCTAGTGGGAGCTGATATGTGGGGGAACATGTTGAAGCTTTTTAGTATGTCTAAAAACTTGTTTTTTACTGAACTCTGGACCAATAGATTAATATTAATCACCAAAAAGAATTTTGGTTGAGTTCTCATTTGAGAAAATGTTCAGCATTTCTTCCAAATTCTTAAGAAAGACTTCAGTATCTCCAGATGGTGATCTGTAAATTGCTGCAACAATTATTTTCTTCTTTAAACTACATAACTGATTGGCAACTGCTTCAAAATCATTTTCTATGATTAATGGTTTAGCCTCATATCTTAACTTAAATTTAAGCTTGGGATTTAGATAAATGCATACCACCACCTTTGACATTTTGCCTACAGTACAGACTGGCAGGTTCATATTATGTGTGACGAAAAGGACTTCAACTATATCTGCACATTATATAAGGCTCAGTCACAACTATTGTGCATGGCTATGACAGGTGGTGTGGGCAGCCTATCACATTAGGCTGCGGTCACCTGATCTCACATTTTGTGCCCGCCTACTCAGTTGTGCAGCACTCTGACACTTGTCTCACTCCTCTGTCAACATGGCTTCCCTTTCATGTCATTTGTCTCCTAACACAGCAGTCAGGTGTCATGTGGTGTAACTATTTAATACAATGATGTATTATATTCTGTACCTTATCTTCTACACTTCTTCTCAGACTCTGTTATAATTACTTTAAAAATCAAAATTGATGTGTTTGATGCATCACATTTTTATAAATAACTTACTATGCCACTTCTGACTCAACAAATTATTTATTCCCTTCATCATCACACTCATGAACTACACTAAAATGTCACCTTCATTCAGTAGAAAAAGAGACACTCACAATAATTTTGAAGGTTCCTCTTCTGTGTCTCACAACATACATCAGTTGTTGAAGTAACTCTCCTTTGGCAGCCTATGCCTTTACAGGACAGTGTGGTAACACCACAGAATACTTATTTCCACAGCACGTAGTTTCTTACCCACAGCTGCTGCGATAGCTGTACAGTGCTGAAGGTGCACATTGTCGCCTGATATGTCACCACACACAAAATAGAAATAACACTAATGAACAATATCTGTACATTTATGTTTGACATGTTGTTTTCTGTTAGTCTTTTCATAATGTGTACATAACACTTCTTTCAAAATGGCATTCATTGATAAGAAGTCGCTGATATGTGCATCTCTCCTCTGGAGTAGTACGTACAAGCACAGTCTGTGAACATGGTGTCCCAGTGAACACAGTCCAAAGTTATTTTAAATATTTTTTTTTTTTCATATGCCATGAATGTGGATTTCTTCTCGTAACTATGGATTCTGAGATTGGTTATATCCTCAGAACAGCATTGCCCATGATAAAATACGCAAATTTACACTTAATTGCAGCCATAATTTAAGAGCATGTCACTAAAGTGTACGTAAAGTACTTGAAAGATGTTTTCCTCTCTGTGTGTACAATAGTAGGCAGTGCAGAACCACAGCGGGTACGGACACCGGAGGCTGGACCCAGTACTGGGGACATACGTGCAGCAAAGTCACCTGGTGAGTAAGAGTAAATTTGCCCATAATTGCAGCCATAATTTAGCAGCATGTCACTAAAGCAGTACATAAAGTACTTAAAAGATGTTTTCCTCTGTGTGTGTACAATAGTAGGCAGTGCAGAACCACAGCGGGTACGGACACCAGAGGCTGGACCCAGTACTGGGGACATACGTGCAGCAAAGTCACCTGGTGCGTAAGATTAAGAGCTCACAGTGGGAGGCTTACATTCCTGCTCTGTATACTAGTGAATTAAATGTACCTGGTCACCTATTAGTGGATATTAATATCGTGTGTTCTCCCTTATGAGGACTAAAACTCTTTTGGGGACACTTTGACATTTTGAAATCTCCGTGGGTGGATGCCAGCCCATTCTTCCTTGATAACTGATACCAGAGAAGGTAGAAATATTGGAAACAGGGTACGGAGTGAACACGCCATTATAACTAATCCCTAAGATGATCCATTGCTTTCAGGTTGGAACATTGGCAGGCAAGCTTTCTTCAGGAATGCCACTGGTTATAAACCTTTGCCTAACAATGCTGATTCATGAGAGCCACCATTGTTGAGCAGATCAAATTAGTCATTGTCTGTGAACTGTTCCTCTGCTGTGTATAGTACACAATACTGTCAAATATGTACTTACCCTTCTGCATTTATCATATCATGAAGTTCAGTAAGGGGAGAAGAAGTTAGGGAGGAGAAATTGCATATTGTTACAATGCCTGCTCTCCAGTAGTCATAGATTTTTACGCTACACTCAGTGTGGCTTTATATTGAACAGAAATATGTTGTTTCCAGAAGCTGCTCAGCCAATGTAACCAGTTTTTCTAACTCCCTGTACACAGCCATTTCCTTAGGGGACTCCTAGCTGCACTTCGAAACTGAAGAGTGACTGCAGCAGCTAATTGCAAGCTGGTTTTTACTATTTCCTACCACAATGCTAGAAGCACTTGTCCATCAGCACACTGTGTGTGCCTGGACTTCATTTAGCATTGGTTGTTCCTTCGCATTTCCACTTAACTGTCACATCACTGACAGCTGACTTGGGCAAGTTTGGAAGGGCTGAAATGCATCCCTGTGATAATTATTCTGGTGGAATGCAAAGACAAGTCCATGTTCAGTGTACTCAGATCCCTGACTGATGAATTCTGCTTACAAAACAGTATTATCTGCCACTTCCTATAATAGTATATCCACCTCTCATTGAAGTAAAGTGCTCAGTTCCCTGTTACATAAGGGTGCCCAGGTATTTTGATTGGATAGTGTGTTGATAGTTCTTATCTATGTGATTTCTGCAACCCCTTAGTCAGTCCATCATACACATTTGAATTAGAATCCAGAAATCACAATTTATTTTATTATAATTAAGTCATTGAATATAGAGAACTTTGATTTGGGGCAGGTAGTTACTGACTTACAGAAATACAAAGTTTGCTTATATAGCAGTGGAAATACATGTGCTGAGAATTACTGGGAGGGAAAAGGAAACAGACAAATGGACAGGGAACAGGCAGGAGTTGGAGACATAGTGGGAAGGTAGTGGAGATGAGTGATGCACGTAGTGAGGAGGGAGTGAGTGAGTGACAGATAGGATGAGACAAGTACATGCTCGTATCCTAGAGAGGTGAGTGGGAGGAACATTGAGGTGACAGTCTGGTGTGAGGGATTGAGTGGATATCAGGCTACATGGACTACAAGCAGCAGTGCCTGTAGCTTGAGACCAGAATACCAGGAGAAGCCAGGGAAGAGGCTTAATCAAACAGTGGGACTCCAATGAATGATGATGTGAGTAGAAGAATCTGAGGATGATTTGTATTTCAAAACTGAACATTTATCTACAACCTATTAGGGTAGTAACTTAAATGAAATATTGGGGTGTGACTCTAGTTTATAAATGGCCATAGCTGATACGTTCAGCACTACCATATGAGTTACTTGATACTAACATTTTCAGGGGCTCCCTTACTCTTTCTGTGATCAATCAGACATAAAGGTCCTTCCAAAATGTTTGTTTCAGAGTCTGCACAACCATAGGAATATCCCGTTTCATTGCATACTGTGATCTGTTGTTCAGTTTATGTAAAATTTGAATCCAGAAGCTGACAGGTGATGCTAGAATGTGTTTTTTCTTTGTTGGTGCAGAAGTGAGTACAGTATGTTTTGTAGAAGGAGCTTCCTATCTTTTGCTTAACTGTGGGTAGAAAAGACAGTGTAGATACTATTTATTTCTGTTACATTATTTGCTAAGTATATACTATTTGACATATATTTTCACTGATAACTTATTCTTGAAGAAAACTGATGTCTGCGTCTTGTAACTAAAGTTAATGCATGTCTTTATTAATGAAAACCATATCAAAATCGTGACTGTAGTTGGAGATTTGCCACCACAAATATACAGATACTGTTCTTTTGATGTATTGTTTTTCTTCTTTCTCATGAGATAGTGTACTGGAGACATTTGTTTTCTTTTCCTTATTTTGTCTTGGATGTCTCAGTAGTTTCTTGGAATAAATTGTTTACAGTTATTTATGGAGCTGTCTATTGAATAAAGGATAGGGTGGTTATGAAGAATCCAGTCAGCAGAAATAAGGTTTCTGTGATCTACTTTACAATATATGAAAGTTGATCACCTCTGAAATGAAGATGTTGGGAGTATATTGTAGAGTGGAAACAACTGAAGCACGTGGGACAAATGTGTCAATACATGTGGAGAGAATGGCTGATAATACAGTATCACTTCCTGTTCACTAGATTTGTCTCTGATGCCAGTACCTTTGTTCACAAAATATTTCCTATCAAGACATTCACTACAGTTTGATCCCAGACCAATCTGTTTGTCTTTCTGCCTCTCCTCTCTACAGGGAGTCCAGCAGGTAGCTGCCTTGCCCAATCTGCCACCCACACTCGTGGTCATATGTCCTACCTAATGTGGATGATCCATGGACAAGGAGAAAAATGTGCTCGTGTAGCCATGAACGTTACAACTTCATTGGAACACAGAAGGCACATGATAATGTTCGGCAAGTGAAACAGCTTTCTAGTGCAAGCAACATAAAAATAGTCCTGATAGGCTGTAAGGTTGTCACCAATATGAGCTAAGCTGAGCACTGCAAGCTGCACTGATGATGTCCTAGATTCCAATGTTCTTGTGCGCAGAGGAAATGTTGTGACTGTAACAGCAGCCAAAAGTATGAACTGTCATTCCCATGGAGGAGATGGCATTGCCATCCATGAGGCACACACCTAGAAGAAAAATACAGAAATGAGGCCATGACATCAGTAAAGAGGGATGATGTTGTGGAATGGTGCAGGCGGAAAGGCACCAGGATGAAGGAATGAAGTGGCACAAGACATTTGAACATGGAGCAAAACCATTCAAACACTATGCAGAAGCACTTGAACACAGAGATTAAGGCTACCTAATAGATCACAAGACACTGGTAAAAGTTTCCAGAGACAAAAAAGTAATGAGAAAAGCACAAGAAGGGAGATGTTCCCAAGTAGAGAAGAGGAACAGAGTTTCATTGCAGCACAGATTGTACATGCCAACATGCAGCAAATGAAACAAAATTTTGGTGAAGGCAAGGTAGAGAATGCCCTGATGCACGAAAAGATTGCCACTAATATGAAAACTATTCGTGAAGCTTTCAGTTAAGCACTCTGTCTGTAACAACTGACAAACACTGTTGTAGGCACCTTCAGTGTAGGTTGTACTGGGAATGCCAATATTGTGGGCTGCATTCTTATTAATATAGTCATGGCACTCCGAAGTAGATAGTTGATGTTGAGTCTGGAGTCTGGCTGGTGAGCCAGTGTACATTCCCCTACAAAGGCTGTGCAGTGGAGAAATACTGTTAAGTTGTCCAGTGTCAAATGGCTGCAGGGTGGAAACCATGCAGTGGCGTCACTGGCTAGATCAGCTGCACTGAGGGTGAGTTTGTTTCAGGCCTGTTAACATGACAGCAACTGACATACCTCTGTTGTGTGGCATAAGGCATGATTGTAAAGTACCAGCCAGATGCTACACCACCTATTATGTCTCCTAATCCATCCTGTTCCCATACCCATCAGATTTTCTTTCTGTCTCACCTCTACAAAAAATCCTCCTGAGAAATAATCTGCCTCATCTGCCACTCATTCCCCTCAATACTTGTACCCATCCATAAGTAAAGAAAGGAGTGTTACATTGAATGTGTTTGAGGTGGCATTTTTACTGCACAAACACCAAAAATGTGGTAAGTGATAAACATTTTTGCTATTACTTTCTGTGGGGTATCTGTGAGAAAAATTCATGATAATTTGAAATTATTGGTGAAGTTTTCTGCAAAACACTAAGTGCTCTCATAGTCAAATAGTTGATGAATATGATTTCGACAAATGCCTGCAGTGAGTGAGGCTGTGTGTCCAGCTTATGCATAGTTCCTAACTGTTAAACTTGCCACAGTGAGTTAACTGTGTAACATAAGATTGTATGTTTTACTACAAGATTTTAAATTTTAAAATTTGATCAATAATCATGTGAAATGTTCACAATAAACATTTATTTGTCCCTGACAATCTTCAGATAGCCAGCCTTCAACTGATATAAAGTTCTGGCTTTCTGTAAGTCAGTAATTTTGATTCTCGTACATAATTGAGTCGATTAGATGCTCAATTATTCACTAATTCATAGGAACTCTAAAAGATAGAAACAATTGATTCTTTTCTTTGTCATTTCATGTTGAAACACTCGTAGTTTATCACTAGTTTGTTCAACTTGTGCAGATAAAGTATTAACACGCAAATTCATTTTTGTCAATCAGGCCCTGTTGAAGAGGAAGTCGTGCGTCCTATTGCTCAGGTGAGTGAAAGTAGCAGCAGTACGTATGAGACTGGCAGAGCAAGTGTGATTTTCAACAGTAGCAAATAAAGTTTGGTTCTGTGGCATGTAATGAGCCCCACACTGCTTCCTAGCCTCCTTCCAGGTCGAGGACATATTTAATCAGCTCAGGGCTTTGAGCCATTACAAAACTTCCTCCTCTTCTGTGCTGCTCTGCACACTACCCACTTACTTAATCAAATAAACTCCTTTATTCGTATCCTATTCATCTCCATTTCAGTCTCATTGCATCTCCCATGGCAGTTGGTTTTCTGACGTCACAAACTTTGCATCTTCTTCTGCACTGGTAACTGAAATACTATCTCAAGTCTAAATTACCTGCTAAATGATCTAAAACATTTCTCAAAGACCAATCATATACTGGTACTTAATTTAAAACAAGAAACTCTCTTCAATTATTAATGTCAAGTCATGTGTCATTGGTTAGTATACAGAATCTTAATGACAGCTCAACTTCATCTTCATTCTCCTGATGTAATGGCGGTTGTCATGGTGCTGACAGTTCTAGGGGGAAGGCACATTGCTGAACAAGAATGAGACAGCAAGGAATAGCCCTGTGGACTGGGTGTTTGTGTTGCCATTGTCATTTGTGAAAGTGGCATGACTGGACCATGTAAAATTTGGGAATTCGCATGGATGCTGATAACCATGCAAATGAGTGCCCCCTAACCATTTATGATGATCATCATCATCATGGAATAAAACACTGAAATCATAATCAACTGTGAAGAACGATAAAGTAATTATCATTATCTCACCCTGCAGAAATGCAGCATCAATCTGCACTAGATTTTATGCACAACAGAAAGGTGTATAAAAATTTGAAGCCATTATTTGAACTAAAAAAAAAAAAAAAAAAAACAAAAAAAAACAAAACAAACTTTGTGGTGGTGACCATTGTTCATTGGAACTATAGACATTGTGATACTTACACCTTTACCAAAGGGATGGGATACACCATAGTTGATACCCACTAAACATGACAATAAATATTCCTCAAAATTGACAATTACCAATTACTGTTGTCCAAAATACTTACTGATTGCAGTTGGGAACTGAGATTTCCACATTTTTGAGCAAATATCACAAACACAAATGACAAATACTCGAAATTGCAAACACGCATCAAAGTACCTTTCCTTCATACATTCATAGCCTGACAAACTTACTAAAGTCTTCTGAAAATACTTTCTAGTTGCAAAATAAGTAGCAAGTGAACTGCTTAGAGAGGTCTACTTGTCATAGTGGTTGTTATGTTTGACATGTGTTGATCAGTAATTTGATAAAACTACCTTATTGTACTTCAGAACATGCATCAAAAATTGTGCAGTGTGATGTAAAAGTAACTGTTTAGTTACTTTTGTCCTTTGGGATTTGCTTTCAGTAATATTAATATAGGTATCTGGTACATGAAACAGTATCGAATGATGATTCTTGTGATGTACTTCCAGATCTTGCATTGACTTATTTGCCAGCTGCCATGACTGTGGCAATCACTCCTTTATCCAGTAAGAGGTTTCTTTTCCATACATCTTATTCTGTAGGACCGATATGTGGCACGAATCTTAAAGGTCATGGAAAGTGTCAGATAATATAAAATGTTTAAGAAACCAAAAAAGAGGAGCCATAAGTTAACAATTTTGATTTGAAACCACATGGATTACTGCTAAGATGTTTGAATTCCTGTGCTAACTTATTGGAAATGGATGCCGCAGTATACTGCACACCTTTCTGCACAAGAGTCAAGAAAGTGTGCCCCCAAAGGCAGAATGGATTTCTGAGTGAAAGCTGCTAATTCTTGGGAATAAGCTGATGTTGTTAACAAGAGAGGCCTACATCAGATTACCCAGACTAATTAACAGGGGTCAATAGGAGTTACATGAGCTTATACAACTTACTGCCTGAACCACCCATTTCTGAGCTGAAACATCCTTTGGGAAATGGAAGAATTACTCCAAAATATACCACCATATGTCATAAGTGAATGAAAATAAGTAAAGTAGACTAATTTTTGGGTGAAACTATCATATACTCCATATACCAATCAAATAGTAGTAATGACAGCATTAAGTCTTTCAACAAGATCCTGAATATGAGTTTTCCACAACAGTTCACTATCTATCTGAGCATGTAGAAATCTGAACTGTTACGTTTCACTAACATTATGGCCATTCTGTGAAATTAAAATGGCAGATTTTCTTGAATTGTTTGTTAGAAATTGTAAAAACGGATTCTTTCTGTGATTTATCATTAGTTTATTATCTACAAGCCATGAACCTATATCTCGAACTGCACTGCTTTAAACAATTCAAACATTCGACACAACATTCTTTACTACCAAGCTAGTGTCATCAGAAAACAGAGGACATATCTTTTACATATATTTATGTAAATAAGGAACATGAGTGGACCCAACAATTTCAAGAACAGATATATTACAGAAAACCCACACCACTCTGACAAGTTATGTAGGCCTCGATGAATGTGTTTCGTGACAGCTGAATTCGCTGCAGAAGATAATATGTATACAAACACACAGCCATAAACTCTGTTCATTAAACATTATACTAGTACAGACAACAGTTTGGCATTGGTGATTGATCAGCAGCAGGATGATCTGTGAGAATTTCAGAAGCACCTTGAGTCTCATGTAGTTACATACTCCTTCCAGTGAGTGGAAGCCCAATGGTGCACTACATTTTCCCACAACATGTTGAGAGCATCTGAAATATCCCAGCAATTACAGTAAAATATGCATTTTTAAAGTTTCTAACCATGTATGGTGAGGAGAAGATGCTCTCTCCCAGGAGTTGAATAAGGTTAGGCTTCATACCTATCAAGAGTCCTCATCCTCAGGACAATGGAATGTGCAAACTATTCAAAGAGAAAGGGACTTCTTAAATGCTATGGATATTTATACCAGTACCAGTTTGGCTTTAGGCTGTAAATGGATGCAGACAAAGTAAGCTCTTGGAAACTAATGAAATGCCCCAAGGTTAGCAGCTGATAAAGCAGATCCAGTTTGTCTTCATAAAAATGTGTTCCATGACCTTCTGTGGACTCTATAACGGGCATCATTACTCATTTAAGAGACAAATCTCAAAGTTCCTATTTTTATTGCAGGGGAAAGTTAGGTAAATTTTAAGAACCTTGAAAAAATATCTTCTCTTTATTCCATTAGATGATGACAGTGAGAGCTGTGTAGGTCAAATAGAGGTACGGCCAAAAATGTCTTAAATTCCATAGTCATTGTGATGTGTTAAATCACTTTATCAAATCAGCAGTTTCCCTGGACTATTTATCTGATGAGCCTATATATCAAGTCCCTCCAGCACATACAAATAAACTTTACAGAGCCCTATTAAGTACGGTATATTCCAAAATTGCACATCCCCCCACCCTCCACAGCCTAAAGAATGTTTCTTCCTACTTGGTGGGCAGGTTTCTACTAAATCTGCATGCTATTTCATTCCAATATGGCACAGAACTTTTCCGGATTAAGTTTGACACAGTGACAAATTTCTTCTCAGCTATAATCTTCTTACTTTTATTACTTTTTGACTTTCTGAAGTACACACAGGACATCTTGTGCCTGAAATAGGTTATTTGAAATGAAAAGAAAACAGTGACTGACAAACAGAGAAAGCCTGTTTGTATAAACGTCATGGATAACCTTTTCTTTATTTTTTTCTCCTGTGAATAGGCCATCTGAGGACCACATCCCAATTTCCGGTCCTCACTGTTTGTTGTTTCCTTTTTTTCCATTATGGTTTCATCTGTTCACTACATTTCTTCTGTCATTCTTCAGACCATTTTGAACCAGTCTTTCTGGTTACCCTGCTGTGGGATCTTCATTTTAATACTTCTTTCTGGAAGATTAATGTTGTTAACACCTTCTGTTTTTATATTGTTTCTTTCTAAATGCTTTCTTTTAGTTTGTTGACCCAGCTTGTTTTGTATTGCTTATCCCACAACTATTTGAAAATGTTACTTCTTAGCCTACTGTCTTGTGTTCAAAATAAATTTTCCATATTTTGGAAATTTATGCATATATGTGTAATTTACAACCTCCTGCTTTGTTTTTATTACTTTCATTGAAACTTGCCTTTTAAGTACTTGTAATTTATTTAAATTGTAGGTTAATTCCAGGCATTCACTTGAATATAAGCATTCTGACATCACTACTGTTGTTGTAATGCATTATCTTTGCATTTCTGGAGAGGCACTTTTCTCTGTAGAGGTCTTCAGTGATACCATATTGTTCCTCCAATGTATTCAAACTTCACTGTGTTGCAGAATTCTGCAAAGTGCTTTCTTGGATTATCTCCCATAGATATTTCATTTTTTTTTACCCCCTCCATTTGATCCATATCTATTTCCAGGGATTTTCTACCATTCTTAACAGTTGTTAATTTTTTTTCCCTAGAGAAATCCTTAAGCCAATACTACTGGATATTTCCTCCAGGAAATTCATTTGTGTTACAGGTATAACAAAATCACCTCCAAATTGATTTTGATCTTTTTGCTTCCTCTTCCTAACCTTACTGGCAAAATGTTGAGTTCAACACATTCTTTGTTAGAAATTATTTGTTTTTTCAAAATTGGTCTATATCTTATCTACATTTAGTCACTAGGTTGTAAGGAAGAAAGTAAAAACTGTTTTGAGTATTTATTTTTATTCAGTATTTCCAAAATTGGGCGTCCTTCCAGATGGTCATCAGGATAATAAGAGAACATGTTTTTAAAGTATATGACATTGCACAATTAACTTGTTTTGGTTTTTATACTTTCAGATAAACATAAAAAAATTATAATTATGGGCTAAAGCAGCTAATAAATTAAAAAAACAAAGAAAATAACCTATACACATATTTTATGCACTAGTATGATAAGACAAAAAGCAACAAACATGAAGTGGTTCGTCACATTTTACACACATAGTAGTAGTATTTTGTGGCAAGTTCAACATTTCAGCTGCTTCTTCTTTTTGTTACCTCGTCCATTGGTAATTCAGCAATGTAATTTTCTCTTCCATCAAATCTAGAATCTAGTTTTGCTCTCTTACTAGGACGTCCTCTGCTGGTAGTGACCCTTTTGTTACTTTCAAGAATTGCAGTGACAATTCGATGATGAAATGTCAGATGATCTATGGATTCTTCATTGTGCTTGTAAGGGTCCCAGGCATTTGCTCTGTAATGTCTATAAAATTTGCAATGATTGGGAAATACCACTTTTTCCCCTCTTATAGAGCATCTGTATATGGATACCTTCTGGTCAGCTTGATCTATTCCCATATGAGTATTGTAGGATTCTAACAAGTTAGGTTGAGGCACGCTAATCCATTTATTTTGTTCCCTGGCAAATCTTGCTACAGAGCGAAGTGGTTGCACTCTGTCAAAATTGGTGGCTACAGTAACAACATTGTTCTCATTCCAACATACAACGGAAATCCCGGACGCTGAGTTAGAAAGAACTTCATATGATCCTCTATTTTCTTTTACCATTTTATCCACAGATGATAGAGAACAATTCTTAACTCTGTTTCCTCTTATTCTTCCTGTTGCTTCCAGGCCCCTCTATTTTAGGTAACGTAGCAGTTCAACACTGGTAAAGAAGTTATCAAAGTATATTCGATATGGAACATATGGAAGTAACTGGTCAACGTAAGTCATTACCACACCGTACCCCATACCTTGCATTTCATAATCCTTACTACACGTGCCAGCTCCTTGGTAGGGTTTGAGCCAAATAATACATCCAACACTTGTGCCTCCACACCAAAATTTGAATTCACATCGGATTGGTTTCCCTTTTATGAATTGTTTGCATCCATGAATTCTGAAGTATGGGACCATCAATTAATCGACAGAATGATGCTGCACGTGAGGCGCAAATTGTTTGAATCTATCATTCAGCATACACAGTAATGAGCAGATTTTCCCAAAACGGTCTGATTTATCTAAACTGTCATTGTTTCATACATGCAAATTGGAAAAGATAAAGTCAAACTGATCTCTGGACATGGCATTTGTTACAGGGTCGTTGTGGCTGTCTTTATCTTATTACCAGTACTCCTTTCTGTGTGACACTGTTACATATCCACTTAGCAGAAGTATTGAAATAAAGATCAACATCTCATCTTCTGAACAATCACCTAGTCTATTTCTCTTGGCTGCATACTGATCTGTGTAAGTGATCATCATTTGAAGCACTTCATTATCAAAAAACTGTTGGAAGTATTCAAATGGTGTTTGCCCTTTCTTCATTGCAACTGTGAGAATTAGAGGCCATACAGGTGTTGGATTAACTATTTCACCACTTTTACAGTTATATTTTTGAGGTTTAAAATTTTATTCTTCGATAGCCTTGCTGGTTTGTTTTTGGTTATTGTTATTGTTGCTGTTTTAGTACTGCTGGAGGGTCCTGGAACAACATCAGAAGTAAATGATTATTTCCTTGTTGCATTCACAGAATTACCAGTGGTAGAAATGGCCTAATCACAAAGTGCAGTAGCATTGACCTGACTTGCTGGTAATTTATCTACACTTGGATTTTCTTCAGCACCCAAATCATCTGTTACGTCATCAGTTGAATTCAGATTAGGGTGTAATGTTACATTCACACCAGTATTAGGTATTTCCTCATCTCTTGATTCTAACATGTCCAAAAGTTCCATCAGTGTAAATCATTTCCTGTGAATACAAAATGACAACATATTATCCTGATGTCCTTCTGGAAGGACGGTTGAAAACATTATTGAATTACAACTGACAAAAACTTTCAGTCGTAATGTGAACCCATATATAATATATGTTAATTCTTTACGATATTATATGACAAGTTTCAGAATTATTGACACAATATGAAAGAAAATATACATACCCATCGATGACGAGATCAGTCAGTTCGTCCATGGTAAAATAGGCCATATTTCCAACACACAATTTCTCACTCACTATGAACGACAGTGTCAAATTGACTGTTGCAGTGCGCAACTGACTCTGCCCACTTTTTATAACAATGCATCTCACTCTGTTGCAACAATGCGTTATTCACAAAAACAAATAGTTTCAACAGTGAGTGACGTTGTCCTTCCAGAAGGATGTCAGGGTCATCTGGGTTAAGAATAATTGGGGACAGGCAGTCACCCTGTGTACACTTGTTTTTATTTTGAAGTCTGTGAAATTTATCCCATAAGAATTACTTTCCAGAGCAGTATCTGTAAGTGTTTCATTGATTGGGTTTGTCAGATTAGACTTTCCACCAAATTCTCGAATTATTTTATCTGTAGTTTTTCTGTCAACATAATCAAAAGCCTTATTGTTATCCACAAACATAAATACTATGTCCTGTGAATTGAGTAATTGGTGATGAATTACTGACTTGAGATTAAATATTTGATCTGATCATGACCTTCCCTTCCTCTAAAGCAAGCTTGATATTCAGATTAATGGCTGTCTAGTGTTGTTTTTAATTCTGCTTGATAAAATTTTGGAAAATACATAGATGCAACTGACAGTATGGAGATTACTATGTAGTTTTTAACATCCTGTTTATTATGTTTCTTATGCAGTCAATGTATCAAGGCAACTTTCCATTCCTCTGGGATATTTTTTAATGTTTTCCAGATTTCATCAAAGAGTAAATTTAGGTAATTTGCTTCAATTTGCAAGGACAACTTCAAAAGTTCAGCTGTAATAAAATCTTCTCCACAAACTTTGTTATTTATGAGCGTGTTAATTCCTTCTTCAGTTTCTTACATAAAAGGTGTTGAATCATCTTCATAATTTTCATTACTATGTGAGAATCCAAATTCATGAAAATGTCTTGAAAGTATTATTTAACCCAATTTGGCCGTTTTTGTTTTAGAAACATATTTGCAGTTTGAAACCCCTTTAATTTGTTCTTCATAGTTTGATAAATATGGGAATTTTTTTGTCTATTTGCAAAAGTTTCTCTTTCTCAAAGGCTTATTTGGTATTTCTGATTAATCTGGTTGTTTTCTTTCTTTGTTGTTTAGATCGATCATGATCTAGAATTTTCTTAGAGCATTTTCATCTTACTCACCTTCTAGCCCTCTCTGGTATGGTTTCTGTGCATATTTCATTCCACCACATTTTCCCTTTATTTTTTATTGATTGAATTATGTTTTGCACTGTGGATATCTTTTTTTCCAGCTGCCATGTTTAGTCACTTTAATTGCATATTGATGGCTTTTAACTGATACTTTTATTAGTGAGTCTGTCTGCATTATGTTTTAGTAACCTTTGTGACTTTTTTGTTCTTTATTAGACAGGAGTTTTACTTCAAATTCACCATTCCTTACTACTTTAAAATTCATAACTTCCATTGTACTTCTTTGTGAAATACGCACTTGAGCTAACTGAAATTTTTCTGACATTTGGTTGCAAGATATCCATGTTTTAGCTTCCCTTGGGAGCTTCCTAAGGTGGGTTGACATCAATTTCAAGAGAGAGCTTTGACACAAAGTGATTGGCCTCAATTGTGATGGTTCTTCTGTGAGGTGGGTGATGTCCTACTTGATTTATGAATTTCTTTACTTTCTGTTTATTTCACTGCTGTCATGATTTTGGCCTCAAGCCCTTAACGAGCACACAAAAATATGTGGCAGACAGGTGGTAAACATATTTTCATTGAGCCATAGAATTGACAATACATTTATTACATGTGCTGGTTCTCTGAACATGTTAAGAAATTACTGTGCAGTTTGAGTCCAGTTTATTGTAGTAATTACAAGAAAAATGTCTTCCTCCATTATTTGGAAAATCCTCATTTGACTGAGGAAGTCCATTAGCAGTTAGTCTTCTTTTAAATTAATTTCCGTTACATTTACTGGAAATTCTAAAAGGCCTTGAATTTTTTGTGGTGGTTCATCATTTACAGACCTCCATCAAGGTAGTCTGGCACCCTTGGCAGAATTTCCAAAGCCTAACCCCTCCTCCTGTCCAGGCCAAGTACTTGAAGTGATGCTGTAGTCAATAGGAGTGTCATAAATATTGTACAAAAATTTTGATATTTAGATAAACATCTCTTAGCCCGTACTTGAAAATGTCTAATGGAGAAGCCTTGTCAGTGTTCAGTTCTGTGCTTCCAGGAGTCCTGCTGAGTTTTCAACATTTTATACACAATATTTCGATGATATATTGCGCAGGATCTTTCAGGTACTGCAAGTCTGAAGTTACATGAAATCGGTGCTAGGTATTCAATCTGCCAAGAAACCATTTATTGTTGTTCAATCACCACTGTGTATAAGAGAGTTTGATTGCTGGTACCTACTGTGCAATTTCATGCTTTTTGTTGTTTGGAGCCTTCACTGATATTTTGCAATATGCAAATATTTTGTGTATATCAGCACTGGTGAAAGTGATTGCCAGTGGTAGCTTAATAAATTCAGCATTGGACCCCAAGACTTGTTTAAATTGAAATGCTTCTTTCTGTTTATTAGATTTCTTGACATACTTATTTCAATACACCTGGTGTGCTGGTTTTTGCGACATAAACAGAGGTATGGTGTACTTTATACACATGTAAAGGATGGCGGTCTTGATACCGAGGTAAATGTATATGAGCAAAACGACAGATTAATCTTAATTTGATTAAGCAGTGATAAAATAAACCCATATTCTATGAGCTGAATCACTGCACAACTAAACAATAATAAAATAAACTTCATTGTATAGATCTGTTTGCCACATACGAGTGTTAGCACACAATTATGACCCTCTGAGTATTAAACAGCACAGTTGCATCAGGTCCCTGCCACACACATATTCAAGTAGTAATTACCTCGTAGGCAATTGCCTCATAGGGGGGTTGTGGTGCTAGCTCAGAATCTGGGTCTCTCTTCCTTATTTTTTTTTCACAGATCGTAAATTTTTCTCACATGGTTCAGTGTATTTTATGATACTGCTGCTCACTTCAAAATACAACAACACAGCATACCATTGTGTTAGCTGAAGCAATAATGAAGGAATAGAAATAGGCTCTCATTGTACCCTGAAATGAGAAGTTTCCTACCCACTACGTCCCCACCAATCTCCCACACCAGTACTCCAGTGGCCAATGATGCTACACAACCTTTGCTTCGAACCTCGTGGCCTCGTGTCTCATACCCTTGTAATAGATGTAGATCCAAGACATGTCCCACACATCCTCTTACCACCACCTCCACCTACTTAAGTCCAGTCAGAAACATCACCTATCCCATCAATGGTGTGCAACCTGTGAAACCAGTCATGTGATTCACAAGCTAGGCTGCAACCAATCAATGTACTGCATTCTACAAGGGCATGACAGACAAGAAGTTGTCTGACTGCATGAATGACCACTGACAAACTGTGGACAAGAAACAACTGAACCACCCTGTCGATGAGTGCACAACCAAACTCGGTGCTCTTTCCCACCCCACCTCACCTCACCTCAACTCACTGCACCCCACCCCACCCCACCGCATCCACCCAGGGGACTTGCTGCTCTTTGACAGGTTCATGCTTGGCTACCACGGGCCTCAGCCTTTGCAACATCTTTTCACTGCCATGCTACATGTCTATCCTTTTGCTATTCCTTTCCCCACCATTGTGGTACATATGTGATGTTTTTGGAGATGTGTTCTTTATTTTCAGTGGCCAATATCAGAAAGTCGCTCCACTGTTTTTCATTACATTTTTCTTTCTTCTTTCCCTTCTCTTATCCCCCTCCTGCTTTGGCATTTGAGGTTCCTCTTTTTCTTCTTGCTATCTGTGCACTCCTGAGGGCAAGCCCATGTGTCTGATACATAATTTCCAGCCCCAGGCCAACAGTTTGCACATACCCTGTGGTACAGGCCAGGCCCGAGTAGGTGGGGGGTCGTTATTGGCTCAGCTGCTACCTTCCCAAACTATGGATTAGTCACTCTGTCAGGTGTTCAGGAGGTGTGACCTTAGGTGTGAACAATCACATAAGGTGAATGCACTTGCTCCTGAGGGATGGGGGCCCTATTGGAGGAAGTGTGCCATTGGAGATGCTGAAAATCATGGGGCAGCGCCTCACAATGAGCAAATCATCAACTTCACAAAGAGTATACTAAACGTAAAAGGAATGAGGCTAATGATTCAATAACCCTACCATCTGCAACACTGTGTGTTGTGGTTTTGTGCACTGAAGACAGCGAGTCCTTTGCTACAGTGAGACCATTTATTGTTCACAATGGCGTTGATGCCATTGTCACTCCCATGAAATCCTTCTCCTGTGCACAGAATGGCTCTTCGCTTTTGGACTACGTGTGATTCTCAGGCACAACAAAAACAACTTGCAGCTTCGGTCCTCCAAGCCTATCCTATGCATGTTAAGCCCCATTGAGTGCAGAATTCTTCCCATGGTATTACATACACTACACTGTTCGATGGTCTGAGTGAGGGCAAAATCCACACACAGCTCTCTGATCAAGGTTTCATTGCTCTCCATTGGTTGATAAAAAGGGAGATGCATTATTAGAGATCTTGCACACTATTTTTCTCACTTTTGATAGTGGTACCTCCATCCAAGATCAAAGCAGGCTATGAAGTTATCACAGTCAGACAATACATTTTGCACCCAACGGACTGCTACAAGTGTTGTCATTATGACAACTCATATGTCCTGTCGACACCCAGCCAACTGTGTATCTTGTCTGCCACCTTCTCCATGCTGCATAAATTGCAATGGTGACCATGCCACCTCCTACCAAGATAATCATGTACCTTGATGATCGGGCCGTCCAGGAGATCTGGAGATATGGGTGAAGGAAAAGATATCTTACAAGGTCACTCACGAATTGTTGGCTAGTCAGTAACCCTGCATTCTACCATCAGGCCATTACAGTACCATTATTGCTACATCTCGCTCCTTAAGGCCATGGACATCCAGACGTATGATATGAAATACAGCCCCGTGATTGTAAAATAACTCAGTGTCATAGTGGCAGCCCCGTCTCCTCCTCCTTGTCTTCATTGTTGTTGTCGTCATTGTGTTTGTGCTCCTCCTCCTCCTCCTCCTCCTCCTCCTCCTCCTCCTTCTTCTCCAGCTGTGCAACAAGCATCAAATTTTACCTCACGGGACAACGTTGCCTGCTGCACCACTGATAGGCCAGAAAGGACAGAAGGAACACTCTCACAATTATTTTCTGTTTTCCTGTGTCCCTCCGGCCAACGAACAGTTGAGGCTTTCTCTGCCAACCAGAAAGGCCCCAAGAAATAAAACAAGGATAAATGATCTGCTTCTTCATAGACTCGGAGACCTTCTTCAACAGTGTGGCTGACCACCTCGTCACCAACTTGCACCACCAACCATTTTTCTGCTTTGGACTCATAGGATGGATAGAAAGAGAATGCCAGTGCCTCTGTAGATCTCATAGAGGAGTATCTTCCAGCGTCTGTGCCCTGTAGCAGTGAGCCTTCAAAAGCTGCCATTCGATAGCTGCTGAGATGCCACCTCTCCATTTCTTCATCCTCCTCTTTCCTAATCATGACACTGTCACAATGGAATATTGGTGGCCTTCGATCCAACAAAGAGGACTTGTGGCTCTTCTAGGAATCAAAGCCTCTGCTTCTTCTCTGCCTGCAGGAAACAAAATTGCATCCTCAGGATTGCTTTGAGCTTTCGTATTTCTTCCCTGTCTGCTTTGACTCCCCGTCTCCAAAGATGGCATTCCATATCATAGGAGGAGAGAGAGGGTAGTCAAGCTGCTCATATGGAATGACATCTAAAGTCAACCCTTCTCCATGACTACCTGGCTTGAAGCTATTCCAGTCCGTGTTTTACTTCCTCTCCTGAACTTTTCCATATGTACTGGTTACGTCCCTCAATCATTCAGTGTCACTGGACAGTCCTTTTCCAGCTTACTGGCCAACTCCCTCATCCCTTTCTGCTGCTCATTGACTGTAATACACACCATTCCCTTTGGGACTCTCCCAGAACCTGTCAGAGAGGTGACCTCTTGGCTGACTTCTCAGTCACCTTAACCTCATTTGCCTTATCATGGTAGTACCCATGTTCCTTTTACACTCCATGCACACTTACCCCATCTGGACCTCTCCTGCACTGCCCAATTTGCCCATCATCTCATCACTGTCTCTGGTACATACTCGAGCAACCGTTTCCCATGTACTATCCATTTTCTGACTCCTACCCCACCTATGTGAACACCCAAATGGAAGCTTTCTAAGTACGACAGGAGATTTACTGTTCCCTGGCACCCTTTGAGTAACATAATTTCTCCAGTTGTGATGCCCAGGTGGGATATTTCACAAATGCTCTCATTACCACTACACAATGTTCCATTCTCGCACTTCATCTTCACTGTACCATGTCCCAGTGCCTTCATTGACTGAGCTGTGTTGTGACTCAACTCACATGCAGAGATGTCCTCTCCATGTTTTTAACCATCATTCTGTGACGGCAAACTGCATTCATTATAAATAGTTGCATGCACAGTGTTGTCGCACCCTTCAGGATATAAAAATCTAGCTATATGTCCTTTTGTATTTCTTTTAACAGTTCCACCACCTCCTCTGTTGTGTGGTCTCTGCAGGACCAAGATCCATTCCCCAATTTCTGGCCTGACAGCCGTAGATTAAGTCATAATGGACCCTATCACTGTCTCTGACAATTGGGCTGCTATTCTGCAGATATTTAGAGCTCCACCGACTACCATTCTGCCTTCCTCCATCAGAAACAAGTGGAGGCAGCTTGGGCAGTACCCTTATTTTGGCAGATTAGTGAGTGCTACAAGCTGCCTTTACTATGAGGGGGTGAGAACTTGCTCTCACTTCATACCGAACCTCCACCCCAGAGCTGGATGATGTTTGCATTCAGATGTTGCTAAACCTTTCTCTTGTGGGCAATCACTTGCTCTTTCTTATGTACAATCACATTTGGGGAGAGGACGCCGTTTCCCAGATGCCAGCATGAAGCCACCGTCTTACCCATAGCCATACACAAGCCCAGTAAGGAAAAATGCCTTCCTTCTAGTTACTGCTCCATTTCTCCCACAAGCTGTGTTTGCAAACTGATGAAACATATAATTCATGCCTGGCTGGTATAGTGGCTAGAGTCGGGCAATTCAAAGACCACTGCACTGTGCAGACTTTGAGCAGGCTGTTCCACAGTTGACCATCTCGTCGCTTTGTCAACCTGTGTCACAAATGGTTTTCTGTGGAAATATCGGACACTGGCAGGGTTCTTCAATTTGGAGAAAGCCTACAACACCTGCAGAAGGACTGGTATCCTTGACCTATCTACATGTGGTGCTTCTGAAGTCACATGCCCCATGTCCTTCAGGAATTTTTAAAGTATGGATTTTTCAAGGTATGTGTGGGTACTGCCTTGTTGGACACCTTTACCAGGAAGTTGGTGTGCCTATGGGTACTGTCTTGAGTGTGGCCCTCATTGCTATTCCCTTTAACCCTATTATATCTTGTCTCCTGCAGGCCATCTCCAGCAGTTTACTGTCCCCCACCCCTACCCCGATAACCACCCCCTCCCTGCCCCTGCCTCCTCCTTACCCCCACTTGATTGCCTGTCCCATCATGTGCAGCTGCCAGAGACTGTGGTCACGTGTGTGAGAGCTGTATTTGTGTGAGTGTGTGAGTGAATGTTATCTATATATAACAGAGGACTTGTTCACTGAAAGCTCACTTTGTGACAGTTTTTTTGTCGTGCCTTTGTGTAACTCGGCATCTCTGCTTTATGGTGAGCAGAAGCTATTCTTTTCATGGTACTGTTAAATTCAATTTTGAAGAATTGTGATGGCTCGAGGCATTGAGGTGCAGAGGTAGGGGTCAGTGTACACTCATCAGCAAACAAACAATTGAGCCTCAGTAGACAAAAGCCAGGAAAGATCAGACCATTTGGCAACAGTGCCATCATTTTGCAGCTTGAAAATATATCTCTGCATGTTTTGGAATGAAGGTTAAGGACACACAATTTCATGCTCTTCCAAAATCCATTCCCCATGGTGAAATGATAGAAGCATTGCATGGTAACCTGAAGGGGTAGAGTTCAACGCTACACATTTCCATTTTTTATTGTTTTTGCAAATTCACTAGAAAGAGAGAGACAGATTTTTCAGACATTTCTGCAAATAATGGAATTGTGTGTGTGAGAAATGAAATAGCTGCTCTTGTTCCATATGGGATTCACTCTGTTTCAGGTAATTTTCTTAATGTGCCTGTAGCTAGAGTCATGAAAGTTATAATGTTTTATGATAGAGAAAACAACCAACCACAAAAGCAACATTTGAAGAGCTCTTATTAAAAGACATAATGAAGCATGAAACCATTAACAGTTCATGATAAGAAACGTTACAGACTACTAAAACCACACATAATACTTACCATCCTTAAATGTTTAAAACAGTGGTTAATATTTCCCAATAAATTAATGACAGAATACTTCGACAAAGTGTGAACAAATAATGATATACTTGTGCACATACATACAGCCTTTAAAGCTCTAATGAAAGGGCAGCATTATCAAATTAGTTATGCAACGTTACAGGGCCACCTGCTTGTCAGAGAATATTAACTATAATCTATTTCATCCATTTTGAACTAACAGATAAAAGAATGCCAACAATTAAAAGCTTCCAGATGCATTTGAACTTGTATGCTGGCATCTTAAATACTGACTTATGTGCATTTACTGATGTGGATGTAGAATGGGTGTCAAGTTTGATATAGCTTTTTGAACACAAACCAGACATCATGGCAAAGAATAGAAACAGTAAAACTAATGATTCACGGTATCATCCAGTTGCTGGCCTAGGCAAGCAAAGAGTTGCAACTAAATACTTGATTATATTCCAACAGACCTCATCTGTCACATGTGCCAAACTATAACTTCACTTTCCATTACTGTGCCTGTGTATAATCCAGTACAATATCAACGCTGTGAATTGCACTTCCACAAACATTTCTACAGAAAAAGGAGGTCCAATTTCTTCATGTGATTTACAATACTATTCAGGTTTTCATCACACGATGTTTGTCTTGACTGGGAGTCCTAGTGTACTGCATATCATGTGGATGCACCTGCAGTTATTTACAAGCTGACTGACAACAGACTAAATGCTCAAAAAAGGGAACAGGAAGAAGGGGAAGATAAGGAAGATAATTGTGAGGTGAGCCGCAATCTTGTGTTATACCAACAATAGTTGGGGGGCACAGAGCAGTGGAAGATGTCATGGGAGGCCTTAGAACATCTGTGAGACCCTAATTACTAGTAACAAACATAAGAAATAAATGAAGATAAATAAATGAATACACCTTTGGTTGTCATTACCCATGCCCTGGGTCCAACTCAACCATTGATGTTAGCTCTACTGTGATATTCTTGTGGTGCTGATTGTGAGTGGATGACTGTAACTGAAGTATTATCAAAGGTGTTAGTCACCAGAAATGGCATATTAGTCCAATCCTGATTTCTCTCTTGTCATGCTGATAATGGCAAAAGTGCTTAAGGAAATTTTTTTTTAACACGTGGCCTGTCCTCCAGTGTAAGCTGTGCAAGGTTAAGGAAACGTATGCAGATGATTTGACTTGCCATCCATGCATGTCACATATCCCCTCAACTTGATCTCTGGACCCAATAAATGAATCACCCTCATGCGTCTGTCCCTTGCCTTTCTCTTCGGGGTACACTTTGTACTGACCCAATCACCATCGCCGAACATCTGGCAGAGTACTTCACTCGTAGTTCCATGACACCAGGCTACAGTGCAGAATTCCACGCCATTAAAGAGCAGCCTGAGCGTACACAGTTGCCATTTCACACGCACTGTTGGGAGCAGTACAATGCCCCATTTAGTGAATGGGAATTCTAAAGTGCCCTTACAGCTTGCCACGATACCTCTCCAGATTCAGACCGAATTAACAACCAGTTTCTTCACCATCTCCAGGTGCACTGTCAGGGTGAATTACTCACCCTGTTTAACCGCATCTGGATGGAGGGCATTTTTGCAACTCATTGGCAGGATAGCGTTTGCATCCCGGTGCTGAAACCTGGTGCAGATCCGTTGGTGCTTGATAGCTATCATCCTGTCAGCCTTACCAACGTTTTGTGCAAACTCGTGGAATGGATGGTGAGTTGGCGGCTAATATGGATACTCAAAGCTTGGGGTCTCCTGGCCCAGCAAAAGGGTGGCTCAGCGACCGACAATTTAGTCTCACTAGAGTCTGCTATTCGTACAGTTGTTACTCGATGAGAACATCTAGTTGCTGTTTTCTTTGATCTTCAGAAGGCGTACAATACCACATGGCACCATCATATCCTTGCTATGCTGTACGAATGGGGCTTCTGGGATCCACTTCCAATTTTTCTATGGAATTTTCTCTCCAATCGCTCCTTTCGGGTCAAAGTTGGCACTTATTTTAGCTCTGCTCAAATTCAGGAGAACAGTGTCCTGCAGGGCTCGGTTTTCAGTGTTGCCCTCTTTTTGATGGCGATTAATGGTCTTGCGGCTGTGGTGGGCTCATCAGTCTGTTCCTCTCTATATGCTCATGACTTTTCTCTTTATTAAAGTTCCCTTATCATCAGTGTCACTGAACGGTGGCTGCAGGGAGCTATCCATAAGGCACATTTTTGTGCATCCAACCATGGTTTTCAGTTCTTAACCTCTAAGGCCCGAGTGATGCATTTCTATTGTCGTCGAATGGTCCACCTCCATCCATAACTCTACCTTGCCAATGAACTCCTTCATATTGAGGAGACGCATCGCTTTCTTGGCATGCTGTTTGTTGCTCGGCTCACTTCTCATCTTCGCGAGCTTAAACAACGGTGCTGGCGGCACCTGAGCATACTTAGCTGCCTCAGCCACACTGTGTGGGGGGCTGCATGAACAACCCTCCTACAGCTCTATAAGGCCTTAGTCCAGTCCCGTCTCAACTATGGGAGTGTGGTGTACGACACAGCAGCACCTTCAACGTTGCAGATCCTCAACCTGATTCTGCATTGTGGCGTCAGACTGGCGACAGGTGCCTTCCGCACTAGTCCGGTGACTAGCCTTCTTGTAGAAACTGGAATCCCTTCCCTACAATTCCGCCAACAAAGTTCCTTGCGTCATACATCGCCCGCGTCCATTCCTCACCTGACCACCCAAACCACAGGTTCCTTTTTCCATCTGCTGCACTCCCTTCCCCACGACGGTGGCCTAGGTTGGGTCTCCCGATCAGGTCCACGTTCGTTCCCTACTCACGTCACTAGAGTCCTTTACCTTTCTTCCACCTTTCTGGCGCTCTTCTTCTACCCCTCTTGGTCCCTCCCTCACTTGCAGCTTTGGTTGGATTTGTCCTGTGACTCAGTCCTCCATTCCACCTTCCAGTCTTCGTCAACAATTCATGGCTCTTCTTGCCTCGTTTTGTGATGTAGATGTAGTCTACACCGATGGTTCTGTGGTCAATGGATGCACTGGGTTTGCTTTCATCCATTGCAACTACGTTGAGCAGCATTCCCTGCCTTGTGGCAGCAGTGTTTTCACTGCGGAGCTGGTTGCTTTTTATCGTGCACTTGTTCACCTTTCCTCCTGCCCTGAGGAGTCATTTGTCATATGCAGTGACTCCCTGAGTGGATTGAAAGCACTGGGCCAGTGTTTTTCTCGGGACCCTTTGGTGCACAGTATTGAAGACGATGTTTGTGCTCTCGCCGAGTGTGGTCGTTCAGTGATGTTTGTGTGGACCCCGGGGCACATCGGCATTCCATGAAATGAAACTGTTGATCGGTTGGCCAAGCAGGCCACCACTTCACCACCCCTGGAGCTTGGTCTCGTGGAAAGAGACCTCTGGTCAGCCCTACATTGCAAGGTCCACGATGTCTGGAGCTCTGAATGGTCTATCTTCAACACACCAAATAAGCTCCGCATGGTAAAGTCATCCACAGCCGTATGGAACTCATCATTGAGGAGCACGTGTAGGGACTCAGTTGTTCTCTGCTGTCTCTGAATTGGACATACGCGATTGACCCACAGCTATCTCCTTCACGGTGAGAACCAGCCCAAGTGTCACTGTGATGCAGGGCTGACAGTGGTCCATCTTCTTATGGACTGCCCCCTTTTAACCCCCTTGCAGCCGTCCTTTAAGTTACCAGCTGCACTTCCTTTAATTCTAGGTGATGATGCCTCTATAGATGACTCAATTTTATGTTTTATCTGTTCAGCTGGGTTTTATCACTCACTCTAGTGTGGGCACTTTCGCATGATTTTTCAGGCTACACCAACTCAAGCGACTTTTAATTGTGACATGGCTACCAAAATAGTGTCTTTATGGGAACAAGTTGTGTTGATAATTCTATCAACACTTTCCAGCTGGAGGATCTTAGTTTATACTTGAGTGGTTGACCTTCTACATGATCCATCAACCACTGTAGTCTGTTTTACTCTAGTCAACTATTTGCTCTGGTCCTTTCAAGCGTCCTCTATTTAGTGTTATTGCTGTGTTCATTTTAACTCTGTACCCCTTGGTGTTCCCTCCCTCTGGGTGCAGAGGTTCGCTTTTACTGTATAGACCTTTTACAAGTATGTCTCTTTGGAACAGGGGACTGATGCCTCGATGTTTAGCCTCCAACAAACCCAAAACCAACAAACATACCCAATAAATGAATGGTGTTCAGGACAAACCAGCAACAACCTGACACACATCACCTAAGTGTCTGCACTATAGGATCAAAACTATCCGGGCACACCAAAAAACATATGTTTTTCATTTTAGGTGCATTGCGCTATCACCTACTGCCAGGTACTCCGTATCAGTAACCTCAGTAGTCATTGGACATTGTAAGAGAACAGAATGGGTTGATGTGTGGAACTCATGGCGGTTGAGCGTGGTCAGGTGATTGGGTGTCATTTGTGTCATATGTCTGTACCCGAGATTTCCACACTCCTAAATATACCTAAGTCCACTCTTTCTCATGTGATAGTGACATGGAAATGTGAACAGACATGTACAGAAAAATGTGTACAGGCTGGCCTTATCTGTAGACTGAGAGAGACCACTGACAGTTGAAGATGGTCGTTATGTGTAATAGGCAGACATCTATCCAGACCATCACACAGGAATTCCAACCTGCATCAGGATCCACTGCAAGTACTAGGACAGTTAGGCAGGAGGTGAGAGAACTTGGATTTGTGGTTCAGCGGCTGCTCACAAGCCACACATCACATCGGTAAATGGCAGATGATGCTGCTGCACTTGGTGTAAGGAGCATAAAAAGTGGACAATTTAAAAGTCGAAAAACATTGTATGGAGTAACGACTCAAAGTACACGGTGTGGCAGTCCAATGGCAGGGTGTTGGTGTGGTAAACGCCTGGTGAACATCATCTGCCAGCATGTCTAGTGCCAACAGTAAAATTCGGAAATGGTGTTATGGTGGGGTTATGTTTTTCATGGAGGGGGCTTGCTCTCCTTATTGTTTTGTGTGGCACTTTCACAGTACAGGCCCACATTGATGTTTTAAGCACCTACTTGCTTCTCACTGTCGAAGAGTAATTAGGGGATGGTGATGCATCTTTCAACATGATTGAGCATCTGTTCATATTGCACAGCCTGTGGTGGAGTGGTTAGACAGCAATAAAACCCTGTAATGGACTGGCCTGCACAGAGTCCTGACCTGAATCCTATAGAACACCTCTGGGATATTTTGGAATGCCAACTTCATGCCAAACCTCACCGACTAACATTGATGCTTCTCCTCAATGCAGCAGTCAATGAAGAATGGGCTGTCATTCCCGAAGGAAACTTCCAGTAACTGACTGTACATAAGCCTGTGAGAGTGGAAGCTATCATTAAGGCCTAAGGGTGGGCCAACAACATATTGAATTCCAGGACTAATGATGGATGGTGCCATGAACATTTTCCACATACTTTGTCACATAGTGTATTTCCATTTTTTCTTTTGATTAATAATTTGACATAGGATACATGCATATTAAAATAGTTCATCCCTGGACCAAATTCAAACTAGTAACCCTGTGTTTCCACCATATTTCCATGTGCAACAGGAGGTCAACCAGTCCAACTTTTTCCCTTTGTCTATATATCTTTTGAAGACATCAGTCTCAGACATGTCTGCTATATCCACTGACATTCAGCAACTGCACAGTACAGTTATCAATTATTTGTTCAAATTTGACTAAATTTGACTAAGTTTGCTAAGAACTAGTTAACAAATTTTTATTTAGGGATACACACAGGCATGCACAGATGAGCATAAACTCAAGGTAACATCATCCATTCCATAGGTGGGATTTGGACCTATGACCCCAGGAAAAGCCTACGTGGCCTCCACAATCTGGAGCCACATAGGTTTATGGCCAGAAATAAAGTGACAAGTCTGTCACCACTGGCACTCCTTTTCATGGCAACACATTTACTTGCCCCCCCCCCCCCCCCCCCCCCCTCCAGGCAAAGCACAAGAGCAGCAAGTGGAAATAGCATAACATTGTGAGCAGTCAGTTGTGATGGCTCACTGGGATCATTCAGTTACAGAGACAGTCAACACCCTGGCTGAAGAAGACAAGTTTTTGATTAGAGATGTATATAGAACATATGGCATGCTACTAACCTACTGTAAACAGAATTTGGAAGAATTTTGTTGAAAGAGGCACTATCACCAGAATTCCTGGCTCGAGCAAGAAGAGACTGAGTACATAGTAGGATGACGCAGAGCTTGCAAGTAAGAGCCAACAACTCCCTCCCCTAGATGCAAAGCAGTTGTAGTGAGTGACCAACTTCCCCGTTCCAGTGACACAGTTCACTGAGGGCCAAGGAAAGCTGTACTGCATGCACAAAGATCCACTATAAAACAGGAACTCGGCGAGGAAAATGTTACACTGGTTGGCAGCCACAGAGTTCCATCTGAATTCAGTGTGGAAAAATGTACTTTTCACAGGCATGTTGTCTCACCTAGGCCAAAGAGTAGTTTATCAGCCACGAGGGTCAAGACATCACAGGGAGTAAGTGGTGACAACAAGTAGTACTAGCCGATTGTCAGTTTTCTGGAGGTGTTGGGTTACGGTGAGAGGAGCAGGAAAGCTTCCTCAGTAGCAGGCAGTATGCCCACATTTTGAAGAATGTGATGCTGCATTTATTGTGAATACTATATTGTGGAGGGGAAATCACGCTACAGGAAGAACATTCACTTGTTTATAAGTCTGCTTCGTTCAACAGCAGCTGTCCAACATAAACATTAATGTAATGGACTGGCTGTGAGTGACTGCTCACATGAACACAATGGAAAATGTGTGTGGAAGTAGCACGAACACACAGAGAACTGGCTGTTAAACAAACCATTTATAGCTGATGGTGTTCTTTGGGACTGGTATTTAGAGCCTTGGAGGGGTTGCCTCTTCTGACAAATGTATCCAATGCCTCACAGATTCAGTGGCAGGGTGCATGACTAAAGTCGGAAAGAATGGGGCATTCTGGATAAAATGTTAAGGCACTGAAAACATTTTACTTCCTTCCCTTGTTCTGCTGTGCAGTGTTCTGTCAGTAGGAGCCAGCACAAAATCTCTTGGTGATGGAAAAATATCAAAGATGTGATAAGGAAATTAGAGCTAGTTCTAGTTGACATTATCCTTGTAACTGAAATGAATTTATTTTAATTTAATATTTTGAGTATTACATCCTCTTTACTTGCTCTCTGCCTACATACATAAAATGAATAAATCAAGAGTGCCCCTTTTTAGGGCTATTTTTTGTTACTTCAAATTCATCTCTCTCCCACTCTATTGCCACCAATCAGACTCAGCTAAAATGTGCAAAACATATCTTCTGATTTCTCTCTCTCTCTCTCTCTCTCTCTCTCTCTCTCTCTCTCTCTCTCTCTCTCACACACACACACACACACACACACACACACACACACACACTCTCTCTCTCTCTCTTTGTTTTACAAATTGGAAAGTCTCTGAAGACCAAATAAGAAATCAGGGCATTAGGATAATTTGTAGTTTCTAAATGGGGTTTATATATTGAAATTGGTCTGTGTGCTACATTTATTTGATGGAGTGCATGTGTTTTCTCATGGTGGAAGCAGAATAAGAAACAATATGACATTTCATTTGTGTTGGACAAAACGTATTTGTTTCTTGTCTGAAGGCTGGAATACAGCACTGAACTTTTTCCAGAGATTGTTCTTCCTGTAATGGAGGAAAAATGCAACTGTGGACACTGCATCATGTAATTTCCCCGTGCATCCTCTACAGCCTGACTAAACACAGCTTTTTTAGAGGCCATCTGATCTTGACAGTTGGTCATTTGGCCCAATCAGTGCTACGTAACAATAGCAAGACCGTGCACTCAATTTACTTATTAAATCACAATCTGTCTTAATCACTGCACCCTTCAGTAAGTGTGATTGATTCAGTGAGTGGGAAGTGACCATAGTGCCACTGGTCTCGGACACTTCATACTTGCAGAACTGCAGTATGAAGGGAGGATGGTAGGGTGGCTGGGAGGGAGGGAGGAGGGAAGCCAGTATGGAACTGATGTAGCAGCAAATCTGTTTGTAAGGTACCCAACACTTGTTACTAGACTCATACTCACCCAGTTTATGGTCTGCAGTTGTTATTATTATTATTATTATTATTATTATTATTATTATTGTCAGTCCGAAGGTGGTTTGATGCAGTTCTCCATTCTGGTCTACGGTACCTTGTGCAAGCATCCTTGTATCTCCGTAGCCATTATTAAATTCATTATCATTTGTTTAAATCTGGTAGGAAGCATACAGTAATGATTGTAACACAGCACCACAAGGAATGATTTCAGTGCAGTCACCTCCACCGACTTCTGAGTGAATGACTGATCGGAGAATTCTGTACTGCCTTCACAGAGTGAATAAAAGTACTTGTTTCTCATGATGTGCTGGAAATCGAGCCCTATCCTGTTAGCTACTGACACAGGCTGAGTGGACCAAAATGCATTTAGTTCATTCAGAGGACTAATTCCAGACCACTGCTGTAGCCCCTCAACGAGCTATGAACATTTGTGGATGTGCTTAGTCAGATGTTTTTACCTATTTTTCCACTTTTTGTTTCCATTTTAATTTGTTTTGTTTCCTTTCTTTTGAGTACCATTGAGACCTAGTTGTTGGCCTGCCCCAGTCCAATTATGCTCCTGCTCAAGTCACTACTCGACAAAAATTCTTATTTGTGGTTTCCTGTTTATTGGGTGTGTTCACATTAGTCACAATGTGTTGCTGCTGTCATAATATCAGCTTCCATCACTGTTAGCCATAACGACAGAGATACATATGGCCAAAATACAAAGACGCTTCAAAATTGTCCACAGCAACTGCTCTAGCAACTTCCCAATTAAATGCTCGAAGGTACCAAAATGGAATGATGAGGCATTGCCTGTAGTTTCCTCAAACTGAGCTGTTACAGATTACTTTAAAGGCTTCAGTTTTGACATTTCCTTTCCCCTTCAAGTGGTGTAGGACTTGTTTTTTGCGTGCCTGATGCTAAGTCATCAGTACTGAGTACCACACTTGTTGATGATAGTTTTGTTGGTTAAGCTGTGTATCCACAATGACATATAGTTCCTTTAGTTGCTGGATATAAAATTTTGGAAGTGTTGGAACTCCCATACCTTTATGCTGATTCTTCACACAGTCACTGTTGCTCTCTGCAGTGTTACTATGAATATGTGCTAAGCTGTTACAGTATTTGTGATTTCTGATGCCATATATCATTGCTACCAATGTCACATAGTACACTTAAAGACACCTACACTATCTTCTTTGTAAATTGGATATACTTTTCTGCATATCACCTTAACACTGTCCACAGCATAAAGTGGCCCCCGCCTACTCATTCACTACAAAACACACTAGTCTCACTTGTTCTGAGTGTGCAGCTACAATGTAGTGAGGCTGATACACTGATGCCAGTAACAACTGATGCATTTTTACAGGAGAATGCCATCAATAGCTATTGACTGTAGTTTGCGGGCTAACTGAGCATGTGATAATCAACACAAAATACATAATTCACATAGAAAATAACTATCCAAACCCTAACCAACAATGTACCTTGAACAAACTGCTTGCATCAGTAAGAAGCTGCCTAACATGGTTGTGTGACTCAATTGAAATGAAAACTTACATGCTGGCCCTGCATGTTAAGTATCCATGGGCAAATCCTCATAACATTAAACTTCCTTACCACTGGGGCACCTATTAGCATGTTGGAATCCAAAATATGAACTCTGATGAAGAATTATTCTAACACAGCAACACTCTAGAACAGGTTAGTACACCCCTTAATAGATAAAGCTCATAAAATCATAATGTATTTTTGAGGCCAGTGTCCTCCAGTTTTGTAGGTATGCAGTCATTGCAGTACTTGCAGACAGTTTAAATTGTTTCGATCAGGATTCCCGGTAATCATGTGACCTTTATGGCTTCCTATCAACATGACACTACTAATACAGAAGAAAGTGAGTCACATATGAATTTAAAGTTGTAAGCTGCCACAACTCTGCTACACTACATCACATGTCATTTGCGACATCTACCACGTGAACTGCTGTGGCTCAATGCTTTGGGATCTGCTGGTTCTCAGTAACTTGAAATCCAATGGAGACACTATCAGAGTTATACATGACATAATTTCTCTATCTCCTAGCTGTGACAGTCTGTAATTTTATAATGGTCTGTTAGTCCTTTCACCTTTCATGAGAGGTGTTCATTCCAGCAAACTACGCTGCACTTTTATTTCGGTCACTGGCAGTATCCTTACACCAGCCTTCAAACACCTAGCAGCTATGGTCTCATTCCCACAGTGCTGACTTGATTTTTGTGGGCACCTTTGTCCTTCTTTGTGACAGTGGCTGTATATGGCAGCTGTAGTGATGGAGATTAGTAATCGGGTGGAGTGACAAGTAGATACATGTGAAATTTTATTAAAGTGAGATTGATGAAAACTGCATAAAGATCCAAGTGAAAAACCAGGTAGTGAAAGGAGATGAAAATTTAATAGTCATGGTTGACTGGAATTCAAGGGTATGAAAAGGGAGAGAACGAAACATAGTACGTGAATATGGATTGGGGCTAAGAAATGAAGGAGGACGCCACCTGGTAGAATTTTGCGCAGAGTATAACTAAATCATAGCTAACACTTGGTTTAAGAATCATGAGAGAAGGTTGTATACATGGAGGAACCCTGGAGATACTAAAAGGTATCAGATAGATTATATAATGTTAAGACGGAGATTTAGGAACGAGGTATTAAATTGTAAGACAGTTCCAGGGGCAGATGTGGACTCTGACCACAATCTATTGGTTCTGAACTGTAGATTAAAACTGAAGAAACTGCAAAAAGGTGGGAATTTAAGGAGATGGGACCTGGATAAACTGAAAGAACCAGACGTTGTACAGAGTTTCAGAGAGAGCATAAGGGAACAATTGACAGGAATGGGGGAAAGAAATACAGTAGAAGAAGAATGGGTAGCTTTGAGTGATGAAATAGTGAAGGCAGCAGAGGATCAAGTAGGTAAAAAGACGAGGGCTAGTAGAAATCCTTGGGTAACAGAAGAAATATTGATTTTAATTGATGAAAGGAGAAAATATAAAAATGCAGTAAATAAAGCAGGCAAAAAGGAATACAAATGTCTCAAAAATGAGATCGACAGGAAGTGCAAAATGGCTAAGCAGGGACGGCTAGAGGACAAATGTAAGGATGAAGAGGCCTATGTCACTAGGGGTAAGGTATATACTGCCTACAGGAAAATAAGAGAGACCTTTGGAGAAAGGAGTACCACTTGCATGAATATCAAGAGCTTTGATGGACACCCAGTTCTAAGCAAAGAAGGGAAAGCAGAAAGGTGGAAGGAGTATATAGAGGGTCTATACAACGGCGATGTACTTACGGACAATATTGTGGAAATGGAAGAGGATGTAGATGAAGATGAAATGGGAGATACGATACTGCGTGAAGAGTTTGACAGAGCACTGAAAGACCTGAGTCGAAACAAGGCCCCCGGAGTAGACAACATTCCATTGGAACTAATGACGGCCTTGGGAGAGTCAGTCCCAACAATTACTGAACTATCAGTTTAATAAGTCACAGCTGCAAAATACTAACGTGAATTCTTTACAGACGAATGGAAAAACTTATAGAAGCCGACCTCTGGGAACATCAGTTTGGATTCTGTAGAAATGTTGGAACAAGTGAGGCAATACTGACCCTACAATTTACCTTAGAAGAAAGATTAAGGAAAGGCACAACTACGTTTTTAGCATTTGTAGACTTAGAGAAAGCTTTTGACAATGTTGATTGGAATACTCTCTTTCAAATTCTGAAGGTGGCAGGGGTAGAATACAGGGAGCGAAAGGCTATTTACAATTTGTACAGAAACCGGATGGCAGTTGTGAGAGTCGAGGGGCATGAAAGGGAAGCAGTGGTTGAGAAGGGAGTGAGACAGGGTTGTAGCCTCTCCCCGATGTTATTCAATCTGTATATTGAGCGAGCAATAAAGGAAACAAAAGAAAAGTTTGGAGTAGGTATTAAAATCCATGGAGAAGAAATAAAAACTTTGAGGTTCGCCGATGACATTGTAATTCTGTCAGAGACAGCAAAGGATTTGGAAGAGCAATTGAACGGAATGGACAGTGTCTTGAAAGGAGGGTATAAGATGAACATCAACAAAAGCAAAAAGAGGATAATGGAATGTAGTCGAATTAAGTCGGGTGATGCTGAGGGAATTAGATTAGGAAAAGAGACACGTAAAGTAGTAAAGGACTTTTGCTGTTGGGGGGGGAGCAAAATAACTGATGATGGTCGAAGTAGAGAGGATATAAAATGTAGACTGGCATTGGCCAGGAAAGCGTTTCTGAAGAACAGAAATTTGTTAACATAGAGTATATATTTAAATGTCAGGAAGTCGTTTCGGAAAGTATTTGTACGGAGTGTAGCCATCTATGGAAGTGAAACATGGACGATAAATAGTTTGGACAAGAAGATAATAGAAGCTTTCAAAATGTGGCGCTACAGAAGAATGCTGAAAATCAGATGGGTAGATCACATAACTAATAAGGAGGTATTGAATAGAATCGGGGAGAAAAAGGAGTTCGTGGCACAACTTGACTAGAAGAAGGGGTCGGTTGGTAGGACATGTTCTGAGGCATCAAGGGATCACATATTTAGTATTGGAGGGCAGCGTGGAGGGTAAAAATCGTAGAGGGAGAACAAGAGATGAATACACTAAGCAGATTCAGAAGGATGTAGGCTGCAGAAGGATATGAAGAAGCTTGCACGGATAGAGTATCATGGAGAGCTGCATCAAACCAGTCTCAGGACTGAAGATAACAACAACAACAGTGAATTCAGACTATTAAGCTCAATTGAAATTCAAGTATTTTGAGGTTTTTCACTTGGATCATTATGCAGTTTTCATCAATCTCACTTTAATAAAATTTCACATGTATCTACTTGTCACTCCACCCGATTACTAATCTCCATCACTATTTTAGTTTAGCAACTCCTTGACACTAAGATGAGCATGTGCGGTGAGATGACAACCACTGCCACATTTCAAGGTGTTTGATTTACAATTAAATTCTGTTGATGTCAAGTTATTCAGCTTTTGAATTTTTTTGCAGATGCCGCAGAAGTTGCGGATGGAGGAACTATTGGCAGGTGAGATTTTTGCTTTCTTCATTAGCTTAATTACACATCAAAGTTACCACTTTAATATTTTCTTACGTGGTACTTTATTTTTCATCTTTGTCTTTGGCATTAATACTTCATTGGTGGTGTGCTAAATTATTTTTGTGAAACAAGTTTTTCAAAATTGTATGCTGTAACTTAACACTGGATGTTAATTATGTAGTACATAATTCATACTGAAAATTGGCAGTGTTATTGTAACTACAAAAGATTGGTTACAAATGTGCAGTTGCATTGAAAATGTGTACTGTGGTAGATAGTGAGGGAAATGTGGTCAGAGAGAAGGAAGACAAATTTTTAAGTACCAAATTGACATTTGAAAATATGCCATTGTAATGTTAAGCAAACATTACAAATAGGCACACTACAACAACTAGTAATGAATTTCGCCACCTGATTGACGTGTGAAATAGCCTGACCCATTTGGGTGCCACAGTTACTCTCAATCCCTCGCCTGCAAAGAGTGTAATTGACCACCCAGTGACAACATGCTACTGAGTACAAGGTGGCTGACCTGTTGGTTGCTTCACAACCTGTGTATTGCATTCTCGAGACCCATCTCATACTCCTGTCACCCCCTCCACTCCCATACCAGCTTTCCTCATTTGAACATGTGGGAGTTCCCCTTAACTTATCCTTAAGTTCCACAATCCTCCTTCCCTCGGTACTTGCTACACCTACACTGTCCTTTCCCATGAATAGCTCTATACCTGTACCTGTACCTCCTATATTGCATCCTCTGCCACCCCATTCCATCTCTGACATTCTCATTCAATCTGTCCACCACAACTCCTCATGCACTTGGCATTCAGGTTTAAGACAATTTATCTCATTGGCAGAGGGACAGAGCATGGCAAATGCTATTCCAGGCTTAGCCTTTTACTGCTTATTTCCAGATTAACCCTTTCATGGCCAATCGAACATCTTAGCTTGATGCATAAGACTGTAGTGTATCCTATAAGCTAAAAAACTGAGACTATACATAATGGAGACTTAAATCATCATAAATAATATAATTTGTTTCACTGTTCACTACAGTCTGTTGGGATAACTTCTTGAATCCACAACTGTAGAAATCGTGTGGTTTTGTAGCAAAGAGCCATGTTCAAAGTGTATTTTCACCCCAAAGGAAGTATGTCAAGATCATTGAACAGAGAGCAGAAAAGATGAAATCTGAGGGTGCAAGGTCAGGTGAAAAAGATTGGTGCAGAATGACTTCTCAACCCAATTGTTGTATACTATTTGTTGCCAGTCTAGCAGAATGCTGGTGGCTGTTATTGTGGAATAGCATCACTTCACACAGTCTTCCTGGTTGTTTTTCTGGGACTGCATCTGCAAAATGTCTGTTGTTGACAATAAATGCCAAGACAAAAGTTACACCTCATGCAAACAACTCTTAGTACACCACATGGTCACTACTCCACCATATGCATAACATTATCTTGTGTGGATGCACACAAGTCTTTCTATGTGGCATTGCTGCTTTGTTTGGACTAAAGCTTTCCTTTCTATTTTTTTCTCTTACATTAGCATAAAGACAAAATTTCTGGTCATCTGTAATGATACAGGATAGAAATGGTCAGTGGTGTTCACCCACTAATCAACGACAAGCAAGAGGGTAATGTACATTTGGCCAACCACTGATTTTTGTGTTTTGGTGTGTGGTACACGTACACTTTATTGTTGTACCTTTTCCTTTGTATTCAAATGCTGCACAATGATGGAATGAGCATACTTCATCACATTTTCTGGTTCTTGAGTGTAATGATATGGATCATTGTGGATTAATGAATTTAGATGATCTTCATCAAATGCTGAAGGTCTTTCTGAAAATGGAGGGTCACAAATGTCAAAAAAATCACCCTTTAAATGAGAAAAAACGTTTCTTGTTATGCTCTGTCCCATGGCATATTATCCCCATACATGGTGAAAATGTTACCATTGAAACCACTTATTCATAAACACCACTGTTCTCATTTTGCCCATTTAGCCATTTTAAATTAAAATCTAGCAGTGCTTTATGTCAATATAATATTCATAGATTGACTGTTTACCTAAAAGAATGTGTCCACATTAAGTGAGAACAAGTTAATGTACTTTGCAAAAATGGTGAGAAAGCACACTGTATCCTTTGAGCCCTAGGCATATGAACTTCTCTTAAATCACATGTAATGCCCCCAACAACACAAAGCACAAAGATGGGAAAGGCCGACTTAAAGCATACATTGTGTGCTCGCTGTTAAAATTCTTGGTATCGGCTGTGTAAGTAACAATAACAGGGTTCACAGTTTTCATTCAAGAAGTATCTCTTTTATGCTCCTAAAGATTAATGTTCTAATGATGTACAGTCATTATAATTGTATTGATGGGTTGTTAAAAAAAAAAAAAAAATGTACAAAAGAAATGAAAATTGTGACAAGGCTGAAGCTATATCGGTATGTAGGACACTGCATAGACCTATATAGAACATTGTAGAAGTAACTGTAGATGTGCTCCAAGGAAGTGTGTGGGGCCCTTGATGTTGATGTTTTATATTAATGACATCAGAGACATTCGTCTTCTTTTTGTTTTTCCATTTGGGGTATCTAATGACCACATACTAATTTAAATGCTTCCTCCTTTGTTGTTCTTCTTCTTCGTCTTCTTCCAGGTTTCCTTTGTCTTGACTATCTATCCTTTTTTTTCTCGTCAGACCATTCTGACCCTGTCTTCTTCCTGCCTTCAAATCCTTCCATTTGCAACACTTTCTTCTTGAAAATCTTTTTTCTGCTGGGTCTTTTTCTTGTATTTCTTTCCAAACCTCTCCTAACTACTTCAATCCATACTATTGTTGACATCTTGTCCCAAAGGTGCTCAACAATCTGTTTGGTTAACCTGCTGTTCACTCTGTATAAATGTCCAAAAAATAGTAGTCAGCTATTCTGCAGCATTTCATTTGTTTTTCCCATGCTGCAATATACTTCATTACTTCTTAATATTCATACTTCTGGATATCCTAGCAGCCTGAGTATTTTTCAAATGATTCTTCATTCTAGGACTTAAAGTTTGTATAATTCATAATTAAACATTAAACATTCACTTGGATAGAGACATTCTGGTTTTACTACTGTGGTGTAATGCTGTATTTTCAAAATTTTAGACAGACAAATCTTGTTGTAAATGTTTGTGGTTATATCATATGCTTCCTCCGTTTTACATACTCTTTCGTCTACATCAAATATTTTTGAAGCCATTGCCTTGAATCCTTTCTCCCAAATATTTAAATTTATAAACCCTCTTTATCTGTTCGTTATCTGTTACTAGGATTTCTGGGACATTTTTTTGTTTGTCATAATTTTTTTTTCTACAGAAACTTTTAAAGCTGCTTTGTTGGCTATTCCTTCGAAGAGGTTGAGTTGTATTTCTGCATTTGTTATATTTTCATAAAGAATGGCATAATCATTTGCAAATACTAGACACTGAATTTCAATATCTCATTTTCCTTAAGTTTCTAGTCTCATTGGTGACAGCTTATGTTCTTTTGGCTTTTGTTTCCATTTTCTTACTATTTCCTCTAAGATGCAGTTGAAGAGGTGTGGAAACAGGTTGTCACACTGCATTTCACCTGTTATTTTGAGTGCCTTAAGTATTTCACACCAAAACTTTACTTATGCTTCAGTGTCTGGGTGTTTAATGAGTAAGGTTCGCTAGTTTCGTGTAATGCCAAATTCTCGAATCACTTTATCCGCTGTTTACCTGTCAATCAAATCAAATACCTTTCTAAAATCTATAAATGTTAAAACTGTGTCTTTAATTTTCATAAGCCTGTGACAGATTATGGACTTAAAGTTGAAACTCTGTTCTGAGCCAGATTTGCTCTTTCTAAATCCACTCTGATATTCTCCCAAATGGCTGTCAACTGTTGCTTCCACCTTGTTTAGTAATACTGTTGAAAATATTTTACAGCCCGCTGGCAACAGATATATACCTCTGCAATTATTTAGATAATGCTTATCACCTTTTTTGTGCACAGGATGGAATCTTTTCAGTTTCCCATATTTCTTCAGACATAATCTTAAGGTTAGTTGTCATTTTTGCTTGAGACCAATTATGGTTGAGATGTTTTTATAATTTCTTTACTGGCTTTGTTGTTTTTCAGGGTTTTTTGTTGATTTTTTTAGTTTGTTTAGCTGTAGGTGGTTGATCTGCTTCCATGTTTTCATCAAATATCTGGAAATTCTAGCGAACAATTCAGTTCTCTACAGTTCAAGAGTTGATCAAAGTACTTTCTTAGTAATTTACAGGTGTGGTAATTGCTGAGACCTATTTTACCATTTTAATCTCTGATGTAAATACTTGGCGCATGGCAGCCCTTTAGATGATTTTTAAATGTCTGACACAGAGTTGGGAAGGATAACAAAGATTCTCAAACTCATCCTTCCCACAGACGTTGTTGTTGTTGTTAACAGTCATAGAAAACACACACACACACACACACACACACACACACACAATTTTATAATCCCAACGTTCCTCTTCTGTGTCTCACTGCATGTATAGTTTATTGAAATAACTGCCCTTTAGAAGCCTAAGCATCAGCAGGACAGTGTGGTGACCCACAGAATACCTATTTCCACAGCTGAGCACATAGTTTCTCACTGAATGCTGCTGGTACAACTGTTCAGTGCTGAAGGTGCATATTGTCCCATGACGTACAAGTCACCACACACAAAATGGAAATAAATCTAATGAACAACATCTGTATGTATGACAAGTATGTTACTATTTTCATACTGTATTAATGACATTCTTTCTTAAAATGTCATTCATTGTTAAGAAGGCATGGGTATGTGCATCACTGCTTTGAAGCGGTATGTATAGGCATATTCCATGAAAATTGTGTGCTAATGGACACTGTCTAAAGTTTTATTTTACACAGACCATGAATGTGGCTTTGTGTTTCTTAGTAATGTCATCTGAGATAAGTTATAGGCTCAGTATGGCAATGGTGTGTGTTAAAATTAGCATATGTGCCAGGGATTACCGCCATAATTTGGGAATAGTAGTAGGAGCACATCACTAAAGCAGTAAATAAAGTTATTAAAAGATGATTTCCTCTGTGTGTGTACAGTTGCAGCTGCTGGAAGACGGCGGCAAATTGAGGAAGATACCGAACCCAGGACAGAAGCACGGGCTGGGAATGCCAGGCACTCAGTGGGTGAGTAGTAATAAGAGCCCGCAGTGGGAGGCTTGTGAATCAAATCTATCAGGACACCTATTAGTGGATATTAAGATGGAGCGTATCCACCCTTCTACTTTATGGTGGCTTGAACTCTTTTGTTAGTACTTTCATTGAGACGTCTGAACCTCTGTGAAGGAATGGCAGCCCATTCTTCCTCAAGAGCTGAACCCAAAGAAGGTAGAGATGTTGGACATTAGGTCTGGAGTGAAGTCACCATTATGACTCATCCCTAAGATGATCCATTGCTTCCAGGTTTGAACATTGGCAGGCAGGCTCATTTCAGGAATGTCATTGTCCATAAACCATTGCCTCACAATGCTGCTCAATGACAGGCGGCATTATTGAGCTGATTGTCACTCTTTGTGTCTGAACCCTTCCTCTGCTGTAGACAGTAGACTACTGTGAAATACATAATTATCCTTCTGCATTTAGCATTTTCTAAAGTGCAATAAGAGGACAACAAGTTAACAATGAGGAATTGCATACTGTGACACTGCCTCCTCTGGCACTGAAGATGATGGCAGGTAAAGTTCAGCCAGCATTCAGCTAACCCAAATCCTTCAATCACATTGCCATGGAATATAGAATGATTTGTCACTTCACTCCCAGTCCGTTGCTACCAGTTGTCCACTGTCCAGTGGACATTGCTCATTACCTGAACTTCAGTATTGTTTAATGTTGAGAACAGGAGTGTGAAGTGTTGAGAAACTGTTCAGCCATTGCAACAAGGACTGCGGAGAGTAAGGGGTGGCACTTTTTCCCTTTCATGTTGTATGTCTATTGTCTTGCTGCTCTTTTTTCCCCTCACTTGGGGAACATGTCTGGGTATTCTCGGGAATGTCCAGCACTCTGTCACCGATGTGCGAACAGTCTCACCTTTGTTTTCTGCTCCATTTTCCTTTCTTTGTTTCCCTTCACCTCTTGTTCCTCCACTTTGGCATTTGAGGGTCCTCTTGCTCACTGTGTGCTCCTAAAGGCTGGCCCATGCATCTGACACGTAACAGGTGACTGGGTGACTCATAATTCCCAGCCACGGGTTGACAGGTAGGGTTTGCACGTTCCCCCTGCTATAGGCCAGTCTCAGGATGGGGTGTTTGCTTGAGCTGTAACCTTCCCAAATTGGCAATTGTGCCCTCTGTCAGGTCTTCGGGAGGTGTGACGTGAGGTGTGAACAATGACCTAAGGCAGGTGCACCTCCTTGTGAAAGCACCAAGTTGGAAGGAGCACGCCATCTGAGACACTGGCAATTGTGGGAGACTTCCTCACAATGAGTCAGCCATCTTCCCACTCAAATCCTACAAAATGTTAATGCAATGAAGCTAATGACTCAAAGACCCTTTCCACTGCACCATGGTTACTTGTGGTCTCAGGTACTGAAAACAGTCATGCTTCACCACAGTAAATCCGTTCATCATTCAGAAAAGTGCAATTGCTGGCCCTGTGAAATCCTGCTCTCATTTATGGAATGGCACTTTGGTTTTGGAGACCACTTCTGATTCTCAAGCACAAAAACTGCTTGCTGCCTCAATTCTCCACAGTTACCCTGTTCATGTGGAGGTCCACAGGACTTTGAATTCTTTCTGTTATGTAATTTATACTAGGCTGCTCGATGGTATGACTGAGACTCAAATACAATCTTACCTCTCTGATCTGGGTGTCATTGCCATTCATCATGTCATGAAAAAGGTAGATTCCTCTTTAGTGCCTACCCGCACTGTCTTTCTGTCCTTTGATAGAGTGGTGCTTCCATCCTGTCTCAAAGCAGGCTATGAAATTTTCACTGTCCAGCCATACATTCCAAACCTGATTAGCTGCTACCAGTGTCATCGTTTTAACCACTCTAGAACATCCTGTTGACACCCAGCCACATGTGTTGCTGTGGTAGGGATGCGCACGAGAGCTATTGTCAACCTACATCTCCATTCTGTATCAACTGCAACTGCGACCATGCCGACTCATCTCAGGAGTGTCCAGTGTATCTTGATGAGCAGACTGTTCAAGTGATCCAGTCAAAGGAAAAAGTGCCTTATCCAGTTGCTCGCAAGTTACTGGGTAGTCGCAAACCCTGTGTTCTCCTGTCTGACATTTATAGTTCTGTTTTTGTTAATCTTTGCTTCATGAAAGACATGGCCATGCAGACATGCGACCTCCAATTCAACTCTGAGGTCGTAAAATCGGCCAGTGGCAAGGTACCATCATCATCCCTCCATCCTGCTGTGCAACAAACCATCAAACTCTCGCCTCAAGGGGTGAAGCCACCAACTAAACAATCGGTTGGCTGGAAAGGGCAGAAGAAGTACTCCCATAAAGACTTACTCCACCCCTCCAGCCAATCAACACATGAGTCTTCATGTAATTGGGAGGGCTCAAAGAAGTTCTCCAAAGGCAAACGGTCCTCTCCTTTGTCACCTTGAAGATCCTCTTCGGTGGTGTCGGCATGTGATACCGTGGCCCGGCCAGCCTCCATGTTGCTGGTGTGCACCAACAACTGTTTTTCAGCATTGGACTCCACAGATCGACTGCACAAGCAAGCTGATGCTTCTGTGGACTCCATCGAGCAGGATCCTCCTGTGTCTGCACTCTGTAGCAGCGCCTCTTCCTCACTCAGCATCTGTTGAGGTGACACCCGCACATCTCTTCATCATGACTGTTCTTAAATGAAATGTTCACCAACTTCGGTCCCACAATTGCACTCTCATGACCACTTTGAGCCTTCCTATTTCTTACTGATTTGGTCTGACCTTCCCCCTGAAGTCAAACACGAGAGACGAACAGGAAAGGAAAAACACACAACAGACTGAACAAGACAACAACAACAACAACAACAACAAGCAATAAGCAATGGGGCCACAAGTGAAAACCTCACGAAATTGACAACTGCCACTCCTACGTGGAAGTAAACCAAGTAAACATGATGGCTGTAAGAGAGATATCGAGAGAGTCAGACTGCTTCACTGAGTGAGAGGCAGGCGCTTAAATACAGAGTAGGGTACGTTGCTATTGGCCACTGGGACCACGTACTTGACAGTGGAGCCCTCATATTATATGCGGGCTAGGAGTGCATGCAGCCACGCCTGACGACGCAATGGCTACAGAGACCTCTAGTGGTAATCGAGGTCCATGCTGTCTGGCACAGATTCGAAATGCATGGCACTCAGTACCAGATATTCCCCCCCCCCCCCCCCCCCCCCGAATCTAACACGTAGGGGTGGAAAGGCGCCAGACAGTGGCGCAGTGGTCGGCAGATAGTAAGAGACCTGGGCTGATCATCTGCTGTTGGCGGGGTGGAAGGGACATCTAATGTGTTCATGACAGTTGAACCAAAGGCCAGGGCAGCTGAGGGAGCTGCTGATCCACCTGGGGTCGGGGAGGGCCAGCAGCAGGCTCGCAGGGAGGCAACAATCAGGGGCAGTGGCGGTGACTCGAGGACCACGTCTGTACCTGAAGGATGTAGTGGTTGAGGAGGCGGTTGCGGGAGTCCCACAGGGGAACATCGGTGGAGCTGGTTAGGATGGCGGCACTCGAACCCTTTCCACGTGTGCACTTACATCACACGCCACTCGTGGTCTGTGATTACTGTGGCAGCTGTCCAACCCGCTTTGCTCCTGTAAATGTGGGCCCACACTACTGTGCTGGGAGCGTAATGCTGAGAGGGCCAAGAGAAGGGGCAGGAAGAGGATGGCATCAGCAAATGCAGGAGAGTTCGTGGCTGTCACCCATGGAGGAGCTCCACCGAACTAAGTCAGTCAGTTGGTGTGATGTGATAGGTGCTCAAGAACAGGGTGAGGGCCGATATGGTTGGAGTTGTTTTGACCACCTTCATCAGATGTTTAAATGTGTCGACAAGCCTCTCCGCTGTACCATTGGAGAAAGGGTGGAAAGGCAGGCTACGGACATGTTTGATACCATTGGCCAGACAGAATTCATGGAAGGAGGACACCATGAATTGGTGGCCATTAGCGTAGACCAATGTGTGAGGCAGGCGCTCAATGGTGAGAACCTGGGATAGGGCCGTGAGTGTGACGTCTGTGGTGGTGGATGCCATGCCGAAGACATTTTGGTATTTGGAGTAGGCATCAACGATAAGTAGCCATATATACCCCAAACACATTCCCTCAAAATGAAGATGGATGTGATCCTATGACTGGAGAGGCACAGACCAGGGTGCAAATGACTGAGGAGGGGCTTGCCTGGTGACACACACACAAAGTGCACTCGCAGACCAGGCGGTCAATATCACCATTGATGTTGGCCCAAAGCATGTGCCAACGAGCCAAAACTTTCATGCGGGACATACCCCAGTGCCTGTGGTGTAACAAACTGAGCACTTGATGCCACAAAATCAGAGGGATGACCACCCGATGGGCATCTGACTTCATGGCTAACAGAAAGGCATCATCGACCATGGTGAGCCTGTGGTACAGATGGCGCCAGGGGCTGAAGTCGGTCTGCATCCGGTGAGTAATATAGAAGGATCACCAGTGGACCACATAGCGGAGAACCTGGCACAAGATAGGTCCCGACATGTAGCCGTGGCAATGTGAGCAGCCATAAGAGGCAGACCATACAGCATGTCCTGGTGGGTGGAATCAAAGTGAAAACCGAGGACCTCCCATTTTTAAAATACAGGATTGGGACCTGCTGGGAGACATGACAGAGTATCTGTATTAGCATGGTAGACGGTGGGCTTATACCGGATGGCGTAAATGTAATCACATAAAAAAATAAGCCATTGGCATTCTGATGCATGAGGAAGGCCCCAATGCCGTATGCCGATGCATCAGCTGCCACAGCCTAGGGGTGGTCTGGAAAGAAGGGAATAACGCATCGGGCGGACTTCAGCATCACCTTTAAACAGAGAAAAGCCTGGTCACAGGCAGGAGTCCAATCGAAAGGTACCTCTTTGCGACACATGTGATTGAGGGGTTGAGCTACAGAGGCAGCCTGGGGTAAGAACTTCAAGTAATAAGTAACCTTGCCCAAAAACACCTGGAGTTCAGATGAGTCATTGGGACGGGGGGGGCCTCAATGGCCACAACATTATGACCCAAAGGGCGAATGTTACCTTTGCTGAGCCAGTGGCCTAAGTATACCACGTCTGGCTGAAGAAAACAATGCTTGTCCAGCTGACAGCGTGAACCTGCAGAATGGAGAGTGTGAAATAAGTCACTGAGATTTTGCAAATGTTCCTGGCGGGAATGACCAGTGACAAAGATGTCATTCAGATAATTCACACAGGTGGGATAGGCTGCCTAAGACACTCCAGGAACCACTGGAAAATGGCCGGCATGAAGAGACACCAAATGGAAGGGGCTTCTACTTGTATAATCCAAAAGGCGTGTTGATAATCATGATGTTCTGGGAATTGGCATCCAAGGATAAATGGTGGTATGCCACAGCCAGGTTGATCTTCAAACAGTTTTCTCCCTCGGCAATCTTGGTGAGAAGGTCTACCTGTTGGGGAATGGGGTAAGTGTCTATGAGGGACTGAGCATTGACAGTAGCTCCAAAGTCCCCATGCAGCTGAAGGGACCCATTGGGTTTCCGTATTACCACCAAAGGTGTCGCTCGGGCACTATACGAGGTGTGGCTAGAAAAAAACTGGACTAGTACTGGTGAAACAATAAAACGAATGCAATAAGGCTGAAAGTCGCGTGGCCTGTCACGTGACTCTCGCTCCGCCTACTGCTCGAGTTTCATCTGCCTCCTGCACTCAGCCTGCCCGTGGCGTCTGTTTTAAGTAGTTGATGTTTTGTCTGTGCGTCGGAAAATGTTGAGTGTACAGAAAGAACAGCGTGTTAACATCAAATTTTGTATCAAACTAGGAAAATCTGCAAGTGAAACGTTTGTAATGTTACAACAAGTGTACAGCGATGATTGTTTATCGCGAACACAAGTGTTTGAGTGGTTTAAACGATTTAAAGATGGCCCCGAAGACACCAGTGGTGACACTCGCACTGGCAGACCATTGTCAGCAAAAACTGATGCAAACATTGAAAAAATCGGTAAACTTGTTCGACAAGATCGCCGTTTAACAATCAGAGCAGTGTCTGAGTTAACAGGAGTTGACAAGGAAAGTGTTAGGCAGATTCTTCATGAAAGTTTCAACATGAAAAAAGTGTTTTCAAAAATGGTTCCAAAGTGTCTCACAATTGAACAGAAGGAATGCCGAAGAATGATTTGTTCTGACATCCTGGAAAACATTGAAAGTGATCCCACCTTCTTACAAAATGTTATTACTTGCGATGAATCGTGGTTTTTTACTTCTCCACGACAAAAAAAAGCACGAATGTCAAAATCGAAATTCAAGGCAATGATGATTGTTTTTTTTTTGACATCAAAGGGATTGTGCATATTGATTGGGTACCAGAGGGACAAACAGTGAATCAGCATTACTACATTAGCGTCCTGGCTACCCTACGTGAGCAAGTACGGAGAAAACGGAACGATTTGTGGAGAAAAAAGTCATGGATCCTTCACCAAGACAATGCCCCAGCTCACAGTGCGTTGTCAGTGAAGACGTTTTTGGCAAAACACAACATTCCCATCTTAGATCATCCACCCTACTCACCTGATTTGGCCCCCTGTGACTTTTTTGTTTTCCCTAAAGTCAAGTCAGCTTTGAAAGGAACTAGATTTGAGACTGTTGAAACAGTAAAAGAAAAAGCGACGGAAGTAATGTATGGACTTACCAAAAATGATCTGCAGCATTGCTATGAACAGTGGAAAATTCGTATGGGGCGGTGTAGAGACCGAGGAGGAGAGTACATTGAAGGAGATAACACGAAATTGTAAATAATTGTAAATAAATGTTTTTTACAGCATCAGTCCGGTTTTTTTCTATCCGCACCTCGTATGTCACAGGTTCCAAAATGTCAACAACCTGGAGCTGATAAAGTTCCTGCTTGACCCGAAGGGGTCGGGCCTGGAAAAAGTGAGGCTGCGGAACCGGCCGAAGTGTGATGTGCGCCTGAAAATCTGAAGCACATCAGAGATCAGTTGCAAACATTGATGCAGAAGCTGAGCACAGATCGTCCAAGTTCTGAAAAGGAACAGCCGTGGAAATGACCTTAAATTCATCAGAAATTGGAAAGCCAAACAGTTGAAATGTATCCAGGCCAAAAATATTCGAAACCGACAGACAGTCTACAATAAATAGGGTAAGGAGCTGGGGAACGTGTTTGTACGTTGCCTGCACAACGAACTGCCCACTAAGGGGAATGGATCAGTCTCTGGAGGCGACCAAATGCTGAGAGGGAGGTGACAACTCAAGAGAGCCCAGTCACGTATATGTTGCCATGTTAATCAGGGAGACGGTGGCCCCAGTGTCGACCTGAAAACTGACATCTTCCATGAAAAGGCAGAGCCAAAGTAAAAGCTACCATGCTGATGGGTCATCCAGTGGGACAGCAGATTGCAGAGCATGTATGGTACGTCAAGGCCCAGGAGGGGCAGGACTGGAGAGAATAAAGTGACTGTGACAATCCGATTGGATGTGGCCCCCCTCGCCATACAGCGTGTACATTTTCGAACAGTGGGGGCAATCAGATCAAGAATGTGTGGTAAAGAACTGTGGGCAAGATGGAAGTGGACCACTCAACTGGCCACTGGAGGCGCAGATGCCATAGAGACATCAGACAAAGAGGAGTCCCGACAGAGCTGGCCTCTGTTGGCCAGTCCACTTCAACTGACGAGAGTGGTTGCGGGGTTACCCATGAACGAAAGCGCAGCGGAACTGTACAGGAGCAGCCCGCAAACAAACAAAACGGATAACGGGAAAGGAAGGACAAGCACGACGACAGATGACCGAGCAAGACATCAAGAACAACAACAAGCAATAAGCAACAGGGTCACAAGTGAAAACCTAACGAAATCAACAATTTCCACTGGTACACAGAAGTAAGCCAAGTAAACGTGATGTCTGTAAGCCAAATATTGAGAGACTTAGGCGAATATTGGACTGCTTTGCTGAGTGAGAGGCAGGCACCTTAAATACGTGATAGGGTACATCACTATTGGCCACTACTTCCCCAAGTTTTGCTACTTGGTGACTTTAATGCATATCATCCCCTTTGGGGTTCCCCCAGGACCTGTCAGAGAGGTGCCATCTTGGCTGACCTGCTTAACCAACTTAACCTCTCCTGTGCCTTAATACTGGGGCTCCCACTTTCCTGTCCAACTCCTCGCACACCTATTCCCATTTGGACCTATCCTTCTGCACTGCCCAGTTTGCCCGTCACAGCTTTCTAGGGTTAACTGGCAGCTTTGCTCCTCCCTGGCGACCTTTGAAGAACGAGATTCACCAGTTGTGATGACTAGGTCGAATATCTCACAAAAGTTATCCTTACTGCTGCAGAATGTTCCATCCCCCATACTTCCTCTCTACCATGTCGTGTCCCAGTCCCTTGGTGGACTGAGGCATGCTGCGATGCAATTTGCGCATGTAGATGTGCTCTTCACATTTTTACCACTACCCTATTCTGGAAAATTTCATTCATTATAAACAGATGCGTGCTAAGAGTCATTGCTTTCTTCAGGATGGCAAAAGAGCTAGCTGGATTTAGTTCACTAGTTCTTTCAACGGTTCCACACCTTGCTCTGTCATGTGGGCCAACATCAGACAGCTATCTGAAACAAAGATCCATTACCCAATTTCCAGCCTGACAGTCGCTGATGATGTCATTGTGGACACTATTGCTATCTTCAACACCTTGGGTCGCCATTTTGCAGAAATTTCCAGCTCTTCCCACTATCACGCTACCTTCCTCCATTGGAAACAAGTGGCGGAGGCTCGGGTGATACCATTCTCTTCTCTGAATCATGAGTGCTACAATGCTGTCTTTACTATGACAGAACTTGATCATGCTCACAGTTCATCCTGATCTTCCGCCTCAGGGCCAGACGCCATCCACATTCATATGTTGCAGCACCTTTCTCTCGTGGGCAAGTGCTTTCTGCTAAAAACCTTCCTTCTGGTGACCCCTCCCCCCCCCCCTCCCCAGCTGCATTTGAAAGGTGATGGAATTTGTATTATTCATGACTGGTTGGTGTGGTGGCTCGAGTCTCAAAATTTGCTGTCGGATGCTCAGTGTGGATTTTGAGTGCGGTGTTCTGCAGTTAACCATCTCATTACTTTGTCCACCCATGTCATGAATGGTTTTCTGTGAAAATCCCAGACTGGGCTGTGGGTTTTGATTTGAAGAAGGCCTACAACACCTGCTGGAGAACTGGTACCCTCTGTACTCATTAAATGTGGGGCTTCCGTGGGCACCTACCCTGTTTTCTTCGGGCATTTTTACAAGACCGAGTTTTTAAATTTTTGTGCGGGTTCTGCCTTGTCGGACACCTTTATTCAGGAAAATGGTGTGCCTCAGGTTTCCATCCTGAGCTTTGTCCTCTTTATCACCATTAACCCTATAATGGCCCGTATCCCACCAGTCATCTTTGGCTGTCTTTTTGTAGACAATTTTGCCATATATTGCAGTTCTCCATAGACCTGTCTCACTGAGCAGCATCTTAAGCACTGTCTTGATAGTCTTTACTCCTGGAGCATTGACAAAGGCTTTCGCTTTTCCCTTGACAAAACCATCTGTATGAATTTCTGGCAGCGCAAATGGTTTCTCCCACCATCCCTACACCTTGGGCCTCTTGCTCTTCCTTTAGTTGAAACTACGAAATTTTTGGGGTTCCTGACAGATAGGAAACTCTATTGGTCCCCCAATGTGTCTTACCTGGTAGTCCGCAGCTGTACGAGGTCCCTCAATCTCCTACATGTCCTCAATGATACTTCGTGGGGTGCCGATCGAACCACTCTCCTCAGTTTGTAGCGGTCCCTTGTCCATTCAAAACTCGACTATAGGTGCTTTGTTGATGAGTCTGCACACCCATGCATCTGTTTGGTGAGTATATTTTATCTATCCAATTACATTATGAGTGGCTGGATATGTGTGTGTGTTGCGTGTATGTGCGCGCACGCGCGCACGCGCGAGTGTATACCTGTCCTTTTTTCCCCCTAAGGTAAGTCATTCCGCACCCGGGATTGGAAAGACTCCTTACCCTCTCACTTAAAACCCACATCCTTTCGTCTTTCCCTCTCCTTCCCTCTTTCCTGATGAGGCAACAGTTTGTTGCGAAAGCTTGAATTTTGTGTGTGTGTTTGTGTGTCTATCGACCTGCCAGTGCTTTCGTTCGGTAAGTCACATCATCTTTGTTTTTAGATATATTTTTCCCACGTGGAATGTTTCCCTCTATTATATTCAATTACATTATGTTGTAAAAATCGACTATTTTTGTTAAACTAATCCAGTTTAATTTTTATCTTACAGACAGTTTGACATGAAACATAAATAGTTGGGGATTATTGGTGATACAGAAAAAATACTCATTGAGATAGAACCTAGAGTAAATGTAATTTCTTATTAAACCTTAAACTTATCTTAATATTTGCAGTTGACGATGTACATCTAGTGTCTCTTCTTGTTCTCTTGATTTATCTCTGGTGCCAGTGCCCCGGTCATAAAATATTTCCCATTAAGACTTTCATTACAGTCTGTTCCCAGAACAATCTGTTTGTCTTCCTGCCTCACCTCTCTACAGGGAGTCCAGCAGCGGATTCCCTTGCCCCCATCTGCCACCCACACTCGTGGTCGTACATCTCACCTATTGCGGATGATCTATGCACAAGGAGAGAAATTTGCTGAGGTTGTCACGAACATTAGAACTTCATTGCAAAAAAGAAGACACATGATAATGTTGGGCAAGTGAATTGGATTTCCAGTGAAAGTGACCTAAAAATAGTCCTCATATACTTTCAGGTTCTCACTAATATGAGAACCATTCTGTAAGGTGTAAGTTGAGCACTGCAAGCTACGCTGGTGATGTCCTAGATTCAAATGTTGTTGTTGCACTCAGAGGAAAAATTGTGACTGTAACAGCAGCCAAAACTATGAGAACTGTCATCCCCATGGAGGAGATGGCAGTGCCATCCAGGAGGCACAGACCTGGGAGAAAAATACATGAATAGGCCAGGACATCATTAAGCAGGAACAGTATGGTCTAATGTGCAGGCAGAAAGACATGAGAATGAAGGAATGAAGTGGTACAAGACAGACACAAGAAAGAACAAGTAATTATAAGGCAAAGAATCACAGCACATGAGAGAAAAAAAGTGTAGAGTCAACTGCAACCCAAAGGAAATGGAAAGAATGTTTTTTGAACATAGAGCAAAACCATGCAACCACTGTGCAGAAGCACTTGAACACAGAAATGAAGGCTACCTAATGGATCATGAGACTAAAAAGTAATGAGAAAAGCACAAGAAGAGAGATGTTCTCGAGTAGACAAGAGGAATAGAGTTTCATTGCGACACAGATTGCACATGCAGCAAATGAAACAGCTCTCTGGTGAAGGCAAGGTAGAGAATGCCCCGATCCACTAAAAGATGCCACTAATATGAATACTATTCTTCAAGCTTACGGTTGTCCACTCTGCCTGTAGTGACACACACTCCTGTAGGCATCTTCAGTGTAGGTTGGACTGGAAATGCCAATATTGTGGACTGAATTTTTATTAATATAGTCATGGCACTTGGAAGTAGATAGTTGATGTCAAGTCTGGAACTTGGATTGACTGGTGAGCCACTGTGCATTGGCCTACGAAGTCTGTGCAATGGAGAAATACTGTAAAGCCCAGTGTCACATGGCTCCAGGGTGGAAACTTTGCAGTGGCAGTCATGGGCAAGATGAGCTTCACTGAGTGTGAGTTACAGTTGAAGGCGTGTTAACATGCCAGCAACTGACAGCCCTCCATTGTGGGACATTAGGTGGGATTGTGGTGTAGCATCTGGCTGGTGTTTCACACACTTCCACTTCATTCCTATTATGTCTCCCTCTCCATTCTGTTACCATACTCAACAGCTTTTCTTTCTGCCTCACCTCTACAAAGAATCCTCCTGAGAAGTACCCCACCTCATCTGGCACTCATTCTCCTGACTACGTGTACTCATCCATAAGTAAAGAAAGGAGTTTACATTGTATGCATTTGATGTGGCAATTTTAATGTAGAACAATGAAATTACAGTAATTGGGAAGCATTCTTGCAATTGTTTTCTGTGGGCTCTCTCTGAAAATAATTCATGGTAATTTGAAATTACAGTGAAGTTTTTGCAAGTCACTAAGTGCTCTCATTGTCAAAAACTGGAAGAATATAATGTTGGTATATGCCTGCAAATGCCTGCAATTAGTGAAGGCGTAGACACAGTTCCTAACTGTTAAACTTGCCACAGTGTGTTAACCATGTAACATAAGATTGTATGTTTTGAGTAGCAGATTACTACAGTGTTTTAAATTTTGATCAGCAATTATGTGAAATGTTGACAATGAAAGTTTATTTTCCCCTGACGGTCTTAAGATAGCCAGACTGCAACTTTACTGAGTTCCAGAAAGGCAGGATTTTATTAGTGTTCACTGTTCTACGTAATTCAGTAGATTAAATGCTCAGTTATTCACTGATTAGTAGGCACTCTGAAAGACTGATATTATTAATTCTGTTCTTTATCATGTCATGTTGAAACACTATTAGTTTATCACATGTTTGTTTTATTTTTGCAGGGAAAGAATTTTTTATATTAACTCAAATTTTTTTCTGTCAATCAGGTACAATTCAAAGTGTTCTATCTCCTATTCCTGAGGAGGATGAACATGGAGAGAGCACCACTAACACCGGTGGAGAATTGGTATGTTTCACCAGTAGCACAAAGTTTGATTTTGTGGCCTGTAATTAACACCACACTGCTTCCTGATCTTCTTTCAGGTGCTCACAAAGTTCATTAGCTCAGGGCTTTGAGCCATTACAGTACTTCCCCCTCTTCCGTGCTGCCATGCCCACTACCCACTTACTTAAATAAAATAAAAACTACTTCCTTCATACCCTATTCATCTCCATTTCATTCTCATTCCATCTCCCATGCCAGTCTGTTTCCTGACCCTCACAAACTTCACATCTCCTTTTGCACTGGTAACTGAAATGCTATCTCAAGTCTAAATTATCCGCCAAATGATCCAAAACATTTCTCAAAGACCAGTCATATACTGGCTCTTAATTTAAAACAAGAAACTCTCTTTAATTATTAATGCCAAGTCATGTGTCATTGGTTAGTATACAGAATCTTAATGACAGCTCAACTTCATCTTTGTTCTCCTGGTGTAGTGGTAGTTGTCATGGTGCTCACAGATTTAGGGGGAATTTTGACTACAAAAATGACTTTGTGGTGGTGACCAATATTCATCTGTACTATGGACACTGTGAGATACACAAATTTACCAAAGCAATAGGTTGCGTGATAGTTGTTACTCATTAAATATGACAATTAATATTCTTCCAAAATGACAATTATTGCTTTCTGTTGTTTAAAATATTGCTGTTGGGAAGTGAGGTTTCTTCATTTTTGAGCAAATATCATAAACACAAATGATAGCACTCATTCTCTGCCATACAATCGTAGCCTGACAAACTTCCTAAAGTATTCTTAAAGTACTTCCTTGGTTGCAAAATAAGTACCAAGTGCACAGCTTTGAAAGGTCTACTTGTCTTGGTGGTTGTTGTGTTTGACACGTGTTGATTAGTAATTCAATAGAACTAGCTTAGTGTACTTTCGCACATGTATCACAAACTGTGCAGTGTGATGTAAAAGTAACTGTTCAGTTATTTTCATCCTTCGAGATTTGCTGTCAAGTCTCTGGTACCTGATATAGAATCAAATTATAATGCTTGTGATGGTCTTTCAGATCTTGCATTGACTTACTTGCCAGCTGCCATGACCATGGCAAACAGTCCTATACCCAGTTAGTGGTTTCTTTTCCATGCATCTTGTTATGTTGGACCAATATTTGGCACAAATCTTAAAGGTCATGGAATGTGTCAGATAAAATAAAATGTTTAAGAAACCAAAAAAGAAGAGCCATAAGTTTATGTAAACACAATCAAGAATGTAACGCAGGAATCAGCTTAATTTTTGAAGGATATCCTCAACAGAATAGAAACTCTTCAATTTTGATTTGAATCCACATGGATTATTTATAAGATGTTTGAATTCCTGTGGTAACTTACTGGAAGTGGATGCCGCAGTATACTGCATGCCTTTCTGCACAAGAGTCAAGAAAGTGTGCCCCAAGGCAGTCTGGATGTCTGCCTAGTGTTAACTGAGTGAAAGCTGCTAATTCTTGGGAATAAGCTGATATTGTTAACCAGAAATGACAGCAAAGAATGTATATTTATTGAGAGGCCTATGTCAGATTACCCAGACTAATTAACAGGGGTCAACAGGAGTTACGTGAGCTTACACAACTTACCGCCTGAACTGCCCATGTCTGAGCCAAAACATCCTTTGGATAATGGAAGAATTACCCCAAAATATATTACCATATGTCATAAGTGAATGAAAGTAAGCAAAGTAAGTAATAGTAAAAATGCCAGCATTAAGTCTTTGAACAACATCCTGAATATATTTTTCACAACAGTTCACTATCCATCTGAACTGTTGCATTTCACTAATCACTTTGCCATTCTGTGAAATTAAAATGACAGATTTTGTTGAATTGTTTGTTAGAAATTGTAAAAACTGATTCTTGTTGTGATTTAGTATTAGTTTATTATCCACAAGTCATGAAACTGTCTCAAACTGCACTACTTTAAACAATGCCAACATTCTTTACTACCAAGCTAGTGTCCTCACCAAACAGAGGGCATACCATTTATGTAAATAAGGAACATGAGTGGACCCAACAATTTCAGGAACAGATATATTACAGAAAACACAACCACTCTGACAACGTATGTAGGCCTCGATGAATGTGTTTTGTGACAGCTGAATTCGCTGCCAAAGATAACATGTAAATACATAAACACACAGCCATAAACTCTGTTCATTAAACATTATACTAGTACAGGCAACAGTTTGGCATTGGTGATTGATCAGCAGGAGGATGATCTGTGAGAATTTGAGATGCACCTTGTCTCATGTAGTTACATACTCCTTCCAGTGAGTGGAAGCCCAATGGTGCACTACATTTTCTCACAACATGCTGAGAGCATCTGAAATATCCCAGCAATTACAGTAAAATATGCATTTTTAAAGTTTCTAACCATGTATGGTGAGGAGAAGATGCTCTCTCCCAGGAGTTGAATAAGGTTGGGCTTGACACCTATCAAGGGTCCTCATCCTTACGACAATGGAAGGTGCTAACTATCCAAAGGGAAAGGTAGGGTGAACTGATGCCTTCTTAAATTCTAGGGATATTTATACTAGTACCAGTGTGGCTTTAAGCTGTCTATGGATTCAGACAAATGGAAACTCCAGGGAACTATTGAAATCCCTCAAGGTTGGCAGCTGAAAAAGTGGATCCAGTTTGTCGTCATAAAAAAAAAATGTTCCATGAGCTTCTATGGATTCTAGAATAGGCATCATTACTCATTTAAGAGGCAGTTTTTCCAAGTTCCTATTTTTATTGCAGGGGAATTTTAGGTAAATGCGAAGAAAACTTGAAAAATTATCTTCCTTTTTGTGGTGATAGTGAGAGCTGTGTTGGTCGAATAGAGGTAAGGCCAAAAATGTCTTAAATTCCATAATCATTGTGATGTGTTAAATCACTTTATCAAATCAGCAGTTTCCCTGGACTATTTATCTGATGAGCCTAAATATTAATTCCCTCCAGCACATACAAATAAACTTTACAGAGCACTATTAAGTATGGTATATTCCAAATTTGCACATCCCCCCACCCTCCACAGCTTAAAGAATATTTCTTCCTACTTGGTGGGTGGGTTTCTACTAAATCTGCATGCTATTTCATTCCAATATGGCACAGAACTTTTCTGGATTAAATTTGACACAGTGACAAATTTCTTCTCAGCTATAATCTTCTTACTTTTATTACTTTTTGACTTTCTGAAATGCAAACAGGATGTCTTGTGCCTGAAATAGGTTATTTGAAATGAAAAGAAAACAGTGACAGACAAACAGAGAAAGCCTGTTTGTATAAAGATCATCGATAACCTTTTTTTATTTTTTTTCTCCTGTGAATAGCGTATCTGAGGACCACATCTGAATTTCAGATCTTCACTGTTAGTTTTCTTTTTTTCCATTACGATTTCATCTGTTCACTACATTTCTTCTGTCATTCTTCAGGCCATTTTGAACCAGTCTTTCTGGTTACCCTGCTGTAGAAACTTCATTTTAATACTTCTTTCTGGAAGATTAATGTTGTTAACATCTTATGTTTTTATATGGTTTCTTTATAAATGCTCTTTTTACTTTGTTGAACCAGCTTATTTTGTATTGCTTATTACACAGCTATTTGAAAATATTATTTGTTAATCTACTGTCTTGAGTTTTGTGACAAAGCAAGCTGGGATAATTTTACTTCCACTCTTGTTTTGCCATCTGCCTCCTTAAAATTCAATTTGTCAACTTTGAATTAAGTACAATTCACATACATTAATGTAATCAGCATTTTCATAAAAGAGAAAGGTAGGCCCTCAGTTTTAAAGAATTTAATGTCAAATCAAATTTTGTGCTTAATTTTTGTATGTAATTGATTTTCCAATTTATTTTGAATATTCACTGATGGTGTCTTTCATTAAAAGTTGAAATCAGTAATTGTTCCATAACTTAAATTATATTGTTGATGGTGCAGTGGTTAGCACACTGGACTCGCCCTCAGGAGGACGACGGTTCCAACCCGTCTCCGGCCATCCTGATTTAGGTTTTCCGTGATTTCCCTAAATCGCTTCAGGCAAATGCCGGGATGGTTCCTTTGAAAGGGCACGGCCGATTTCCTTCCCCATCCTTCCCTCACCCGAGCTTGCGCTCCGTCTCTAATGACCTCGTTGTCGACGGGACGTTAAACACTAATATCCTCCTCCTCGTATTGTTGATGTATAAACATATCTAAATTCTGTACTAATTGTAAACATTTGAGAGACAAAATACCAGTAATCCTAAAGTATCTATTTGGCTCTATTCAGAAACATGTTTTGCAAAATCATCTGTTTATTAATTCCAAAGTATTGTTTGCATACTTACATTTGTCAGTTTGATTATTTAAACAAATAATTCTGCCTAACTTTTGTAGTAGAAGAAACTGTTAAAAAGACGGAATTTTTTGATGCATTCAGTTAGTTTAATGAGTTAAGATTTAATTTTAATTTCTGTAAATTCAACTTCAAACAATGTTCTGGTTGTGACACAGTCAGTCCAGGGCCAAGTTTCAGATGTTTAACCTGTGTTGGTTAGAATGACAACAATGTATCGGCTTAACAGTGAACCTATCTATTTGGACCTCGTCTGTTTTAAAGGATTTTCTAGCGTTCTTAACATCCCCATCCCTGCCATAGAAAATGTCTATTCCTATTTCCTCCAGGAAACTCATTTGTGTTACAGCAGATGCCAGATTTTCAGCAGGTATAACAAAATCACCTTTACATGTTCAATGTGTTCTTTGTAAGAAATTCTTACTATTTTCCCTAACACAGTACTGAAAAGAATTGGGGACAGGCCATCACCTTGTGGTACATCTGCTTTTATTTTGAAGGCTGTAAAATTTCTCCCATGTGATTTACTTTACAGAGCAGTATCTGCAAGTGTTTCATGGATTAGGTTTGTCAGTTTAGGCTTTATACAAATTTCTCGAATTATATTATCTGTAGTTTTTCTGTCAACCTAATCAAAAGCCTTCTTGTTTTCCACAAACATAAATACAATGCCCTTTGAATTGAGTAATCGGTGATGAATTACTGACTTGAGATAAAATATTTGTTCTGATCATGGCCTCCCCATCCTCTAAAGCAAGCTTGATATTCACATAAATGGCTGTCCAGTATTGTTTCTTATTCTACTTGATAAAATTTTGGAAGACACTTAGACGCTACTGACAGTAGAGAGATTACTATGTAGTTGTTTACATCCTATTTATTATCTTCCTTATGCAGTGGATGTATCAAGGTAACTTTCCATTCCTCTGGGATATTTTTTTCTGTTTTCTAGATTTCATCAAAACGCAAATTTAGCTAATTTGCTTTATTTGCCAAGGACAGCTTCAAAGGTTCAGCTGTAATAAAATCTTCTTCACAAGCTTTGTTATTTTTGAGGGTGTCAGTTCTCTCTTCAGTTCGTTATATAGCTGGTGGTAAATCTTCCTAATAATTTTCATTACTATCTGAGAATTCAAATTCATGAAAATATCTTGAAAGTATTATTTAACTCAATTTGGCATTTTCGTTTTAGAAACATACTTGCAGATTGAAACCCCTTTAACAGAAAAGGGAGGTAATGACCGTGGCACGTAAAGTGCCCTCCGCCACACACCGTTGGGTGGCTTGCGAAGTATAAATGTAGATGGAGATGTAGATTTAGAATTTGTTCTTCACAGTTTGATAAAAAAACATGGGAATAATTTTTGTCTATTTGCAAACGTTACTCCTTCTCAAAGGCTTATTTGGTTTTCCTGATGAATCTGGTTGTTTTCTTTCTTTGTTGTTTAGATTGATCATAATCTATAATTTTCTTTGAGCATTTTTGTCTTACTCAGCCAGCTGCCAAGTCAAGTCACTTTCAATAGCTTTTAACTGATTCTTTTGTTAGTGAGCCTGTCTGCATTATGTTTTAGTAACCTTTGTGACTTTTTTGTTATTTATTAGACAGGGGTTTTACTTCAAATTCACCATTCCTTACTACTTTCAAATTCATAACTTCCATTGTACTTCATTGTGAAATAGGCACATGAGCAAACTGAAATTTTTCTGACATTGAGTTGCGAGATATCCGTGTTTTAGCTTTCCTTGGGAGCTTCCTAAGGTGGGTTGACATCAATTTCAAGAGAGAGCTTTGACACAAAATGATTGGCCTCAATTGTGTTGGTTCTTCTGAGAGGTGGGTGATGTCCTACTTGATTTATGAATTTCTTTACTTTCTGTTTATTTCACTGCTATCATGATTTTGGCCTCAAGCCCTTAACGAGCATACAAAAATATATGGCAGGTAGGTGAGAAACATATTTTCATTGAGCCACAGAATTGGCTATTCATTCATTACACGTGCTGTTCCTCCAAATTTGTTAAGAATTCACTGTGCAGTTTGAGCCTATTTGGTTTCAACATTGAAGTAATTACAAGAAAATTTGGAAAATGCTCATTTGACTGAGGAGGTCCATTAGCAGTTAGTCTTCTTTTTAAATTACTTTCAGTTACATTTACTGGAAATTCTAAATGGCCTCGAATTTTTTTGTGGTGGTTCATCATTTACAGACCAGCATCAAGGTAGTCTGGCAGCTGTGGCAGAATTTCCAAAGCCTAACCCCCTCCTCCTGTCGTGGCCAAGTACTTGAAGTAATGCTGCAGTCAATAGGAGTGTGATAAATATTGTATGACAATTTTGATATTTAGATAAACATCTCTTAGCCCGTACTTGAAAATGTTTAATGGAGAATCCTTGTCAGTGTTCAGTTCTATGCCTCCAGGAGTCCTTCTGAGTTTTCAACATTTTATGCACAAGATTTGAATGACATATTGCACAGGCTCTTTCAGGTACTGCAAGTATGAAGTTGCATGAAATCGGTGCTAGGTATTCAATCTGCCAAGCAACCATTTATTGTTGGTCATGCACAACTGTGTATACGAGAGTTTTATTGCTGGTACCCACTGCACAATTTCATGCTTTTTGTTGTTTGGAGCCCTTACTCATATTCTGAGACACGGGAATATTGTGTGTTTTTCAGCACTGGCCCCCAAGCCATGTTCAAATTGAAATGTCTATTCCTATTATTTACATTTCCTGACGTATTTATTTCAACACTCCTTAACTCTTGGTGGGTGTGCTGGTTTTTGTAACATGAGCCGGCATGTTGTGTACTTTATACACATGTAAAGGAAGGCTGTGTTGATCCCTGCCAGACACATATTCAAGTATTAATTATCTTGTAGGCAATTGCCTCATCGAGGGGTTGTGATGCCAGCTCAGAATCTGGGCCTCCCTTTTTTGTTTTTACAGGTCATAAATTTTTCTCACATGGTTCACTGTGTATTTTATGATACTGCTGCTCACTTGGACATATAACAACACAGCTTACCATTGTGTTAGCTGAAGCAATAATGAAGGAATATAAATAGGCTCACAATGGTAAAATAACAGTGGAATGATGGAAAACAATGTTGTTGGCAGTTAGCACACTTTATACATAGATGCACCCACGTGAGCTTTAATTCATTCATCCAAGCTATCTGAAGTTTCCAACATGAAACAGGTCTCATCACATTTCATTTCATGATTATGTCTGTGGCAGAACTCAGTTATACCCGATTTACTACTTTATTTCACCTGGATGAGTTGCTGGTGCTCTGTTTAGTTCATCTTTGACATTACAAAATGAGACTTCTTATCCTAACTGAAAACAGAAAAATACACAGGATCCTGTGTATCCATAGGAGTCTCCCGATCTGCTCATATATTGGGCAAACATAAGGTAAGAAAGCTATTTTTGGTTTTTCGTATGATCTTTCTCATTCTCAGTCCCGTACTCAGCAGTTCTTGAATTTGACTGCTGCATCCATTGAATTTGATCATGTGGCTATTCATTCCTTTGAATCACTTTTCTTAGGTGATGTAATTCTTCGGCAAGGTTCTCTTTGACAGAAATTGTTAGAGGTCTGTGGATTAGAGACAGTAATACTAAATTTGTTCTTAACAATATTGTGAATAATTGCTACTCACCATATATCAGAGATGCTGAGTGACAGACAGACAGACAGACAGACACACACAACAAAGAGACGCTTGGAAGTAGATCTTCCATCCAACATGTCCTTTGTTGAAAATAGCTGTGTGCACTTTGTGGCACCATGTTATGCCAACCTGTTCATGTGGCATCTAAAGGAATCCTTACTAAACACCCAGAATCCCAAACCTCTCACTTAGTTCAAATCCGTTAATGACATCTTTGCACTCTGGATTGAAGGTGAGGAGACCTTACCCACACTCTTCCAGAATCCCAGTCCACTATTCACTTCATGTGGTCCCATTCTACACAACAAGCCACCATCCATGTTGTGACCTTCACCTGAAATATGGATTCATCAGAATGTCTCCACATATTAAACCTACCAACCACCAGTAATACCTCCACTTCAGCAGCTGCCACTCATTTTATACTGAGAAGACCCTTCCACGCAGCCTCCAAATACGCAGGGGATGTCATTGAGCCTGTCATTCATTGAGGCCTTTACATACAGTAATTACTCTCCCAACCTTGTACAATAACCAATCTCTCGTGCCTTACCTTTCCAGTCACCAACCACCTCACAAAGTCCCACTGTCCAGTCACAGAGGAACATTTGATCTTGTGACTCCGTACCACCCAGGACTGGGGCAGTTAAACTACATTCTCCACCAGGGTTTTGACTACCTCTCATTGTACCCTGAAATGAGAAATTCCCTATCCACTATGCTTCCTGCAACTTCCACACTGGTACTGCAGTGCCCAACAACCCTACAGAATGTTGTTGTTTTGGCCTTCAGTCCTGAGACTGGTTTGATGCAGCTCTCCATGCTACTCTATCCAGTGCAAGGTTCTTCATCTCCCAGTACCTACTGCAACTTACATCCTTCTGAATCTGCTTAGTGTATTCATCTCTTGGTCTCCCTCTACGATTTTTACCCTCCACGGTGCCATCCAATGCTAAAATTGTGATCCCTTGGTGCCTCAAAACATGTCCTACCAACCGATCCCTTCTTCTAGTCAAGTTGTGCCACAAACTTTGCTTCTCCCCAATCCTATTCAATACCTCCTCATTAGTTACATGATCTACCCACCTTATCTTCAGCATTCTTCTGTAGCACCACAATTCAAAAGCTTCTATTCTCTTCTTGTCCAATCTAGTTATCGTCCATGTTTCACTTCCATACAAATACTTTCAGAAACGACATCCTGACACTTAAATCTATACTCGATGTTAACAAATTTCTCTTCTTGAGAAACGCTTTCCTTGCCATTGCCAGTCTACATTTTATATCTTCTCTACTTCGACCATCATCATTTATTTTGCTTCCCAAATAGCAAAACTCCTTTACTACTTTTAGTGTCTCATTTCCTAATCTAATTCCCTCAGCATCACCCGACTTAATTTGACTACATTCCATTATCCTCGTTTTGCTTTTGTTGATGTTCATCTTATATCCTCCTTTCAAGACACTGTCCATTCCGTTCAACTGCTCTTCCAAGTCCTTTGCTGTGTCTGACAGAATTACAATGTCATTGGCGAACCTCAAAGTTTTTACTTCTTCTCCATGAATTTTAATACCTTCTCCAAATTTTTCTTTTGTTTCCTTTACTGCTTGCTCAATATACAGATTGAATAACATCGGGGAGAGGCTACAACCCTGTCTCACTCCTTTCCCAACCTCTGCTTCCCTTTCATGCCCCTCGACTCTTATAACTGCCATCTGGTTTCCGTACAAATAGTAAACAGCCTTTTGCTCCCTGTTTTTTACCCCTGTGACCTTTAGAATTTGAAAGAGAGTATTCCAGTTAACATTGTCAAAAGCTTTCTCTAAGTCTACAAATGCTAGAAACGTAGGTTTGCCTTTTCTTAATCTTTCTTCTAAGGTAAGTCGTAAGGTTAGTATTGCCTCATGTGTTCCAAAATTTCTACAGAATCCAAACTGATCTTCCCCAAGGTCCACTTCTACCAGTTTTTCCATTCGTCTGTGAAGAATTCGCGTTAGTATTTTGGAGCTGTGACTTATTAAACTGATAGTTCGGTAATTTTCACACCTGTCCACACCTGCTTTCTTTGGGATTGGAATTATTATATTCTTCTTGAAGTCTGAGGGTATTTCGCCCTTCTCATACATCGTGCTCACCAGATGGAAGAGTTTTGTCAAGACTGGCTCTCCCAAGGCCATCAGTAGTTCTACTGGAATGTTGTCTACTCCCGGGGCCTTGTTTCAACTCAGGTCTTTCAGTACTCTGTCAAACTCTTCACGCAGTATCTTATCTCCCATTTCATCTTCATCTACATCCTCTTCCATTTCCATAATATTGTCCTCAAGTACATTGCCCTTGTATAAACCCTCTATATACGCCTTCCACCTTTCTGCTTTCCCTTCTTTGCTTAGAACAGGGTTGCCATCTGAGCTCTTGATATTCATAAAAGTGGTTCTCTTCTCTCAAAAGCTCTCTCTAATTTTCCTGTAGGCAGTATCTATCTTACCCCTAGTGAGACAAACCTCTACATCCTTACATTTGTCCTCTAGCCATCCCTGCTTGGCCATTTTGCACTTCCTGTCGATCTCATTTTTGAGACGTTTGTATTCCTTTTTGCCTACTTCATTTGCTGCATTTTTATATTTTCTCCTTTCATCAATTAAATTCAATATTTCTTCTGTTACCCAAGGATTTCTATTAGCCTTTGTCTTTTTACCTACTTGATTGTCTGCTGCCTTCCCTACTTCATCCCTCAGAGCTACTCATTCTTCTTCCACTGTATTTCTTTCCCCCATTCCTGTCAATTGTTCCCTTATGATCTCCCTGAAACTCTGTACAACCTCTGGTTTAGTCAGTTTGTCCAGGTCCCATCTCCTTAAATTCCCACCTTTTTGCAGTTTCTTCAGTTTCAATCTGCAGTTCATAACCAATAGATTGTGGTCAGAATCCACATCTGCCCCCAGAAATGTCTTACAATTTAAAACCTGGTTCCTAAATCTCTGTCTTACCATTATATAATCTACCTGATACCTTTTAGTATCTCCAGGATTCTTCCATGTATACAACCTTCTTTTATGATTCTTGAACCAAGTGTTAGCTATTATTAAGTTATGCTCTGTGCAAAATTCTACAAGGCAGCTTCCTCTTTCATTCCTTCCCCCCAATCCATATTCACCTACTATGTTTCCTTCTCTCCCTTTTCCTACTGACGAATTCCAGTCACCCATGACTATTAAATTTTCGTCTCCCTTCACTACCTGAATAATTTCTTTTATCTTGTCATACATTTCATCTATTTCTTCATCATCTGCAGAGCTAGTTGTCATATAAACTTGTACTACTGTACTAGGCATGGGCTTTGTGTCTATCTTGGCCACAATAATGCATTCACTATGCTGTTTGTGGTAGCTAACCCGCACTCCTATTTTTTATTCATTATTAATCCTACTCCTGCATTACCCCTATTTGATTTTGTATTTATAACCTTGTAATCACCTGACCAAAAGTCTGTCCTCTTGCCACCAAACTTCACTAATTCCCACTACATCTAACTATAACCTATCCATTTCCCATTTTAAATTTTCTAACCTACCTGCTCGATTAAGGGATATGACATTCCCCGCTCCGATCCGTAGAACACCAATTTTCTTTCTCCTGATAACGACGTCCTCCTGAGTAGTCCCCGCCCAGAGATTAGAATGGGGGACTATTTTACCTCCAGAATATTTTACCCAAGAGGATGCCATCATCATTTAATCATAAAGTAAAGCTGCATGTCATCGGGAAAAATTACGGCTGTAGTTTCCCCTTGCTTTCAGCCGTTCACATTACCAGCACAGCAAGGCCGTTTTGGTTAATGTCACAAGGCCAGTTCAGTCAATCATCCAGACTGTTGCCCCTGCAACTACTGAAAAGTCTGCTGCCCCTCTTCAGGAACCACATGTTTGTCTGGCCTCTCAACAGATACCCCTCCGTTGTGGTTGCACCTACGGTACGGCCATCTGTATCGCTGAGGCACGCAAGCCTCCCCACCAACGGCAAGGTCCATGGTTCATGGGGGGTACCCTACAGAATACACTTAACTATTCCTACACAACCTCTGGTTCCAAACCCCTTATCTCGTGTCTCGTACCCTTGTAATAGATCTAGATGAACACACATCTCACACATCCTCCCACCACCACCTCAACCTACCGAAGTCCACCTAGAAACATCACCTATCCGTTCAGTGGTGGGCAACCTGTGAAATGAGTCATGTGATATAAATGCTACAGTTTCAACCAACCACTGTACTGCATTTTATGAGGGCAGGACAAACAAGAAATTTGTCTGCATAAATGACCGCTCATACACTATGGCCAAAAAACAATTGGACCACGCTGTTGCTGAGCATGCCACCAAACCCAGTGCACTGCTACCAGTGTATTCTTTGTAACCACACTCAAATGTCATGGTGACTCCCAGCCAACTGTGTAACCTTGATACCTTGTCCTCCCTGCTGCACAAGTTGCAATGGTGATCATGCCATCTCCTCCCAAGATTATCTCTTGTATCTCAATGATTGGGCATCCAGGAGATCTGGGTCAAGGAAAAAGATGCCTTACCAGGTCATTCGCAAATTGTCGACCAGTCAATGACCCTGTGTTCTACCCTCAGGCAGTTACAGTACAATTCCTGCTACATCTCGCTCCATAACGTATGTGTACATCCAGACGGGTGATGTGTAATACAGCACTGTGGTTGTTAAATCACCCAGTGTCATAGCAGCAGCCCTGTCATCCTCCTCCTCCTATTTTCTCCAGCTGTGCAACAAGCCTCAGACTTTTGTCTCATGGGACATAGTCACCTGCTACACAACTGAAAGCCCAGAAAGGACAGAAGGAATACTCCCATGAAGAATTTCTATGTCCCTTCAGCCAACAAACATTTGATTTTTCCAATGCAAACCAGAAAGGATCCAAGAAATCAAACAAAGGCAAACAATGGCTCACAGTTCCTCCTTGACTGTGTGGCCACATGATACCCTCCTCTGGCTGATCATGTTGTTGCCAGTATGCACCTCCAGCCATTTTCCTGCTCTAGACCACAAGGACAGACTGAACGATAATGCCGACACCTCTGTAGATCTTACAGTTGCTGATTCTCCAGCCTCTGTTCCCTGTAGCAGTGAGCCTTCAAAAGCTGCCACTCAATAGCCGCTGAGGTGACACCCCACTTGGGCGACCTTCTCAGTCACCTTAACCTCATTTGCCTTATCGTGTGGGTACCCACTTTCCTTTCACACTCAATGCACTTCTACCCCCATCTGGACCTCTCCAGCACTGCCCAATTTGCCCATCATTTAATCACTGTCTCTGGTATGTACTTGAGCAACTATTTCCCAATTGCTATCCATTTTCTGACTCCTACCCCACCTATGTGCACACCCATATGGCAACTTTGTAATGATGAATAGAGATTTAATGCTTCCTGGCACCCTTTGAGAAACAACATATACCCAGTTATGATGCCCAGGTAGAATATCTTACAAATGCTATCATTACCACCACACAATTCTCCATTCTCGCACTTTCCCTTTACCGTGCTCTGTCCCAGTCCCTTGTTTGACTGAGCCATGTTGTGACTCCACTCACATGCAGAGATGTGCTCTACATGTTTTTAACATTCAATCATAGCAAACTGCATTCATTATAAACCTTTGCACGAATAGTATCATCACACCCTTCAGGATAGCAAAAAACTTGCTGGATTTAATTAACTAGTTCTTGTAACTGTTCCACTCCCTCTTCTGTTGTATGGGACAACCTCAGCTGGCTCTCTGGGGCCAAGAATCATTCTCAAATTTCTGGCCCAGTAGCAGCAGATCTAGTCATAATGGACGCTATCACTATCTCTATAATCTGTCATTTTATAATGTTCTGTTATTCATTTCCCCTTCCATGATCCTTTAGACTACCCCAGCAGGTCATAGTTGCGGGGTGTTCATTCCAGCAAACTATGGTGTACCTCTATCTGTCACCAGCCTTCATAGATACAGCAGCTGTAGTCTAGATTCCCACTATGTTGACTTGTGTTTTGTGGACACCATTGTCCTGCTCTGTGACAGTGGCTGGCAGCTCTAGTGAATTCAGACAGTTAAGCTCAATTAAAATTCAAATATTTTGTGATTCTTCACTTGGATCATTATGCAGTTTTCATCAATCTCACTTTATTAAAATTTCGCATGTATCTACTTGTCACTGCACCTGATTCATAATCTCTGTCATTATATAATTTACCAACATACTAACACTGAGATGAGCATGTGCAGTGAGATGACATACCACTGACACATTTCAAGCTGTTTGATTTATGCTTAAATTCAGTTGATGTAAAGTTATTCACCTGTTAAATTTTTTTTGCAGGAGCCACAAGAGGTACACCAAGAGGTACGCCAAGAGGTACGCCAAGAGGTACGCCAAGAGGTACGCCAAGAGGTACGCCAAGAGGTACGCCAAGAGGTACGCCAAGAGGTACGCCAAGAGGTACACCAAGAGGAGGTATTGGCAGGTGAGATTTTTGCTTTCTTCAGTACCTTAATTACATGTTAAAGTTATCACTATAATATTTTCTTATACGGTATTTTTGTTCCATCTTTTTCTTGCTAAAGTATTTCAGTGAAACAGTTATTCAAAATTTTATACTTGAACTTGACACTAGATATTAATTACATAGTACATAATTCATACTGAAAATTGGCAATGCCTTTGTAACTACAAAACATTGGTCACAAATGTGCAGTTATGTTTAAAATGTGCACTGTGGTAAATGGTGAGGGAAATGTGATCAAAGAGAAAGAAAACAAATTTTTAAGTACCAAATTGACATTCAGTAATAAGTCGTCGTAAAAGAGAGCTAACATTACAAATTGGCACACTGTAATAAGTAGTGACATGTAGATCACAGTACCCTTATTCTGTAGTCATGGCTCATATAAAAATCATCATCTTAAGATAAATATATTTAAGTATACAACTATCACTCGACATAGTTGAGCTTCTTAAAGAGGAAAATTGCCAATGTTATTGGGGACTGGAACAAGTTAACCACATTCATGGCCAGTGATTTGAAACCCTCATCATGTCCTTAAATGAAGAATATTGTCCCTGTAATCCTCCTTCTCTCCCAAAGCAAATAAAGACTTATGTAGTCATAAATAATATAATCCGCTTCACTGACTGCTGCAGTCTGCCAATGCTGGGAAAACTTTCTGAATTCACAATTACAGAAATCACATGGTTTTGTAGCAAAGTACTTGTAGAGCCATGTTCAAAGTGTATTTTCAACCCAAAAGGAAGTTTGTGAAGATCATTGAACAGAGAGCAGAGAAGAAGAAATCTGAGGGTGCAATATCTGGTGAAAAAGGTAGGTGCAGTATGACTTCCCAACCCAGTCGTTGTGTAGTGTTTCTTGCCAGTCTAGCAGAATGCCGGTGGCTGTTATTGTGGAATAGCATCACTTCACACGGTCTTCCTGGTTGTTGTTCTGGGATTGCATCTGGAAGATGTCTGTTGTTGACAATAAATGCCAACAGGAAAGTTACCTCATGCAAGCAACTCTTTGTACACCACATGGCCACTGTTCCACCAGATGCATAACATTATCTTATGTCGATGCACACTAGTCTTTCTATGTGGCATTGCTGCTTTGTTTGGACTAAAGCATTCCTTTCTATTTTTTCCCTTACATTAGCACAAAGACAAATTTTCTAGTCATCAGTAATGGTGCATGATAGGAATGATCAGTGGTGTTCACACACTAATTGATGACAAGCAGGCGCATAATGCACATAAGGCCAACCATTAATTTTTCTGGTTTGACTTGTGGTTTTCATACTCTTCATTTCGGAACCTTCTGCATTGGCTTCATAGCCATTCTTGAGTGTCTGTTGAAATGTTAATATGTCTGTCCTGCTGTGTTGTTCAGTTATTGATAAAGAAAAAAACATATTTGTAACTTTATAGGCCCATTTGTGGTTTTCAACAATGCACAATGTCAGCCACATTATGTATATTTCACACATACTCATATCCTGCAATAGAACACACCTTATAAGACCAAAAACTGTTTTTTTTTTTTTTTTTTTTTTTTTTTTTTTTTTTTTTTTTTTTTTTTTTTTTTTTTCAAATCACAAGCAGGCAGATCAAACAATCTTAAAATTTCAACATGATCTTGAGAATGGGTATAAAGCTGAAATCACGACTGTGTAACACAAATGAACAATTAATAGTCAAATGATAGAAATATCTTTAAAAAGGAAGGTGAAGGAGATACTTGTGGTCAGTAAGACAGTGGTAGTAAAAGAGGAGGAGAGATTTGTGAAGATAGAATTAGTGGGAGGAAAAGAGGTAGGAGCCTATGTAGACAAAAAGGAAGACTTACGGACATCTTACAACCAGTTTTGTGGTGTACTTGAACGCATAGGTGTGGGAGAGAGATAATTTTGGTCTGAGGTCTTACACTCTTGTGTATAAGGGAAACAAATTAACTTGGATGCCCCAGAATTATTTTTGAGCCATCAATGAGTTGTGGAGTCAGTGGGCTTATCAAAGAAAGACAAAAGCAGACAGTGTAATTGAGATAGTTGACATTGACAGTGGGATAGACTGTAAATCCGTGGGAGAAAAATGAGACAGTGTGAGAGAGCCATATACATGCACATAGACAGTGAGAGTGAGGGGGAGGTGCTAAGTACGAATGCGTCATTGCAGGGAGAGACCAGATAAATGAATATAGATTATTGTGTGTTAAAACAGTGGGAATATGTTCACATGCAAAAGTTTCTGGTGAGGAAGGTAAAATGTATACTGAGGCAGCTGGTTTCCCACTGTACTGTCAGTATTTTAAAGAGGAACATATTCATCTTTCATGTGCTCCAAGAGGAGCATTTTACCAGTGGTTTGCTCTATGGTACTATGTGTTGCATGAGATACTGCTGATGAAACTAGAGCAAATGAACAGTTGTTTATGATGCAGTAGGTTGAATCAGAGAATGTGGTAGTCTAACAAAGTGTAATAAACATTACTTATCAATAATACAGTGTCTGCTAATGCTTCATTATCTGTACAAAAGGCAATGTTCATCACTCTGATTTTAGATGATTTTGCTTCAGCTGTATTTCTTCCCACAGAAGCAAAGAATTACTGAAATTACTATCATCATCGTTTAAGACTGATTATGCCTTTCAGCATTCAGTCTGGAGCATAGGCTCTCTTATAAAATTCTTCCATAATCACCTATTCAGTGCTAACATTGGTGCCTCTTCTGATGTTAAACCTATTACTCGAAAATGATTCTTAACCGAATCCAGGTACCTTCTCCTTGGTCTTAGTATCTTGTGTAAAATTTGCTTATTTCATTTCAGGCATAAAAATACATAAGTGTTTTTCTATGAAAGTGTGGAAAGACAAAAATCCAGGATGGAATGTAACAGTATTATGAGAAGGGACATTGCTACTCACAATACAGTAGAGATGCTGAGTTGCAGATAGGCACAACAAAAAGACAGCCACATTGAAGCTTTCGGCCATTGAGGCCTTCATCAACAACAGAGTCTCTCTGTTGTGCTTACCTGTGACTCGGTATCTCCGCTATGTGGTGAGTAGCAACTTTCCTTTTCATAGTATGGAAAGACAGGCATTCTAATTACAGAACTGACACTGAAAGCTAGACTTGCTACCTCCAATAGGTAATTTTTGTTTTTTCCAAGCACGTATTCTGTATTTATGCTTCTGGTACCAAGACACATTTTCAGTCAGAATTAGATTTTGCTATTATCTACAGATTTAAGTAACATTAAAAATGTATTTGCAATTTTCATTTTATTTAATTGTGATAATTTCATAGAAAGAAAACAGTAACATACCCATGTGATGAGCCCATTCTAAGTTCATGCTCTAAATTTCACATTCGCTTTTTAGTGAAGTATGTCCAGCCCTTTTATTACATCCCAGCACAAGTAAAAAAGAAGAATGCATTAACAGACATGGCAGTAAATTAAACATTTTGCTGAATAATGCAATCTGTTATTTCAGAAAACTAGTAATAGCTGTTATGATAAATCTTGTATTATATTTTATTACAATTAAATTATCTGGCACGTAGCAAAACAAAAAAACTACTCATAAACCATATCTCCAGTTTCCTCCCTGTGGCTTGGAAAGAACACAGAGACTGAATAAATCATGGAGTGTGCAAAGGTTAAATATATTGAGAAAGTGTACTAGCATCACAATGTCTTCGTGAAGTGGGAGACAGAAATAATAGTAACAAATGGGTTTGAAAAGTAGGGATGGAAGACAGTTTTTCAGAAGCCCAAGACCACCACAGCTAGGGCACAGGATGACAACTCAACCATGAGCTAAATGATAAGGAAGAAAACAGGAATTACTCATGAACTTACAAGCTCAGCTTCAGATGCTATTCAGTAATGAATTATTGTAAAATGTGTGTGTGCTCCATTTCATTTAATTTTTTAAATTAGTTTAATTTACTTTCACTCAACTATAAAAAAAATACTAAATGTTATACTTATGTGTAAAATGGTGAAATGCCTGCTGCGATATTGAGTATTTAGTCCACGTTTGTTCCCCAGCATGCTCACACATTTCAGTAAACAGAGATCCGTGCACTCTCATGTAAACCACCATTATTTGTGCAATGGGTGGCATTTTATAACCTTTTGCCTGTTACACTGACAATGACACGTGGTGGGCCTTTCTTTCAGGAAATGTTTCATCTGATGTTTGACTGTTTCTAATTGGGTTCAAGTTATTGACAATGACATAAAATATATTTAACTTGAATAAATCTATTCCTGGTTTCATCAAGATACACCTAGTGAAATGAAGAATTGATGTTAACTGTGCTGACAACCACCTTAGATCCCAATTTTCATAAAAACATTTCAAGTCACTTAATAATCTCTGAGTGTCTTATTGCATCAGTGGTAATATTTTGAGCTTGTAGTAATTCGCTTCTCTAGTCAGTTGATGCCAACAACTTCAGCTAAATAGACAGCATGATTAAACACCTTAATAATCCCACATAATCCTAAACACCCTATACCACAGGATATGCTTCAGCTGACAAATTTAACTTGCTGAGAGTTTAAACAGCAATGGCAATCTTGTCCAAGTTAGCTGCAATTGGTATTTCAGTGTCAACCTGAGCATTCCAATGGGTAGCAGACATACAATATAGACATCTCCTAAACCACTCTTTCAGGACTTGCTAGCATTGTGGACTGGTACTGAATAGGTTTAAAAAAGCCAAATCTCTTCAAATAAAGTATCTGCTTCATGGCAACACTCAGCCACATAAATCTAAGATGAGCACATGGAGAAAATTTTGCAAAACAATTTTACTGAAGAAAATGTCAGAGTTCATATATATGACCCTATAATATTCTTTCCCCTATCATAACCATGTCTGTGGCATTCATTAAGAGGAACAGGGTGTTTCACAAGTGTTGATTGCATTGAGTGTGGAATAGCATTTCTTGTTTCCTGATTACAATCTATGAATTCCAAAGGAAAGTCATGTTTCATATTTATCAGTCCCCTTATCATAGTAAATACAATGCAGGGTGAATGTTGTTTGTTTGGTATGATTTGAACTGGGAGTTGCAGCAATAATAATCAAGTAATGCTTCTCATTTTCACTCTGTTCCAATATAGCGCCACTGACATGACACCTAGAAAAAAGTTCATTCTGAGTATCACATGACAAATAATGCATGTGTAAACACTTTCCAGATTCTTGTTGGTCTCTAACCTTGCTTATGTATTCGATTGTCATAGACAGAAGAGTTCTAATATTCACAGGAAATTTTCATTAGTTGGACCTTCAATTTTCTGAGCTGAACCTATGAATGCCAAGCCTCATTACCAAGAAATATCATCATATCAAGTAACATGAGGGCTCCAATGCAAGTTGGCTATTCTATGGATGAACAGAAAATGTTACCTTTTTACTTCCCAGCATTAGCATTCATCTTTCATGTCATTTTATTTCTTCACTTTTATGATTCTCTTGTGAAATATTTCTACAAATATAAGTATTTCATTTGGTGTGTGTTGTAGGATGAAAAATATATTCTACATACCTGTTTTTAATGTAATGTTGTTGGCAAGCCTACCAAATTGTAATGTTGTATTACAGCTGCCAATGTGTGCATTTGTAGGGGAAAGAATTTTGATAGAATTTACAAGAATATTTGAAAAAAGCACACAATATCTAAAGAAGAAATAAAATAATATAATAGTGAATACAACCAACTTTGCCAAAATAACACTGTTCTACATAGAAAACTACTTTTCTATTTCTGAAAAAATACGTTGTGATCCTATTTGTAATTAAAGTGTTGAATTCAAAACTGTTTTTAGTTTTTTTTTCTGTCAGGGATTGTTTATGAATAATTAAAATTTTATTTGTCTTTTCCGTTTCTGATATTGCAGCAAACACGAGGTGAATTTCGATTGACAAATTCATGTTTTTATGATGTTGTAATTTCATCACATTAATGGAGGGTGAGATTTATCATATAACACAGAAATCTTTGTGGGTACACATTGTAGCATTTATTTGATATGAGAAATTACGTTAAATTGACAAGAAAATGAAGCACTCTATTCTAATGCACATCACATTTTTCTCTTGTGTTGTGAATCTTTCTTATCTTGAATGATATTCCATGCAATAATCTGCTAACATAGAAGGTACCCACTTTCCTTCATAACACCTTTCTATGGTAGAAATGTCTTTATGGTATTTTTCGCCATGTTCATCCAATACATCACTACAACTCTCTATGAAGTAGTCCAGATGAGAGTCCATCATAAGTATCATCAAAGACATACTGCACCCCAGGTCTTGATATGCTTTGAGCACGTCATTTACCATTGCTTTGTAGTTAGTAGTTCTTCTCCTTCTAAGGAAGTTTTCTGATACCCTCTTGAACCAGACCCATGCTTTCTTTATTTCTTTGTCATTTAAACATGCTTCAAAATTTGCATCTTCCTGCTGCTCCTTTACTTGTGGGCCCACAAATACACCTCCCTTTACTTTTGCAGCTGAAAGATGGGGGATCTGGTAGCTAGATATGCCAATCTACTGCCTGTTGGATCCATGGCCTTTACAAATTGTTTCATTAGGCAAAGTTTGATGTGATGTGAAGCAGTGGAAGTAGTATCTCTTCAGGAGCTACCAGACTTTCATGTTGTACATTCTTTTTGCCCACTTTCCATCTCTGCCTAGGCCATTTTTTTTCTTGTAATGACAATTTCTGAACCATCCCACTGACAAAGTAAACAGGCATACTTCACGTAGCCTTGTTACATTCTCTGCACCATAGCAATTACTTTGAAATCTGCAAATATTTTCCATTTGTATTCATGGTATAGTAATATATTTAACATCCATTGTACAAATTCGTAATTATCTTTGGTCAAACTGGCATAAGCTACTGGCACAGAGAGTATTTTATTTCCGTTATGAAGCAAAACACCCTTGAGACTTTTTTTGATGCAGCAATCGGCTGTCACTGTTAGAGTTAACGAGGTATTGCAGGTGGTCTCAATGACATACGTGTGGCGGGGGATGACTCGATGACGTCTGATTCCTCCCACCTGCTGTTGAACAAGAAATTGTCATGTTCCACCACTACTGGAAGTGGCAACATACCCGTATTTCTCTATAATGTTCCTGTGTTTGCCATAAAAGGTATCCCTGACAGTGATATTTTGTTTACATACTTGAACTTCCATGGTAAACTGGGCTAGAAGCACACACTTTAATACCATTGAAGAACCCTTGTCTAACAGTCTAATTTAATTGGATAGATAAAACCATCTAATCACCAAACTGCTGCTGCATGGCAAGTAGGATTTTTTATCTATGAAATTAAATTATAAAGAAGAAATAGTTCATTTAAAAATAACCACGAAATAGAATTCTGTGCAACTGGTGAGAATCACACTGTGAGAAGTAGTGCATGATGGAAGTGGTGACAGGGTGGTGTTACAGAACAGAGGATGCTGGGGTGGGGAGGAGTGAGGATAGTTGTGTATGGGTGGGGGAGAGTGAGTAGGCCTTTTGTGTGTGTGTGTGGGGGGGGGGGGGTAGCAGAAGTGGAAGTGGAAGCAGTAAAGTAGAAAAGTCGAAGACTGGGTGCAATGGTGGAATGAGGGCTGAGCGGTGCTGGAATGGGAAGAGCTGGATGGGTGAGAAAAGTGACTAACCAAGGTTGAGGCCAGGAGGGTCACAGGAACATAGAATATGTTGCAGGGAGACTTCCCACCTGCCCAATTCAGAAAAGTTGGTGTTGGTGGGCATGATTCATATGACTCAGGCTGTGAAGCAGTCATGTAAATGAAGGATGTTGTGTTGGGCAGCGTGCTCATCAGCTGGGTATCAACTTGTTTCTTGTCACAGATTGTAGGTGGCCATTTATGTGGACAGACTGCTTGTTTGTCATGCCTACATAGAATGTAGTACAATGGTTGCACCTTAGCTTATATATCACATGACTGGTTTCACAGGTCGCCCTGCCTTCGATGGGATAGGTGGTGATTGTGACTGGACTGGAGTAGGTGGTGGTGGTGGTTGTGGGAGGCTGTATGGGACAGGTCATGCATCTATGTCTGGTACAGGGATATGAGTGATGAGGTAATGGGTTAAAAATCCTTCCTAAACACCCATAATCCTAACCCCCCCCCCCCCCCCCCCCCTCGTTCAGATACATTGAAGAGAGGACACCCTATCCACATTCCTCCAGAACCTCAACAGATTCTCCTCCTTTGCTTCACCTGGACCTTCTCAAGCCAACAAGCCACCTTCCTAGATGTTGATCTCCACTTCAAAGTTGTCTAAATTACTACATCTCTCCATATCAAACCCACTAACCACAAGTAATACCTCCGTTTTGACAAATGCCACATACCAAGGAGTCCCTCCCATACAGCCTATTCACCCACGGTTGTCACATCTACAGTGATGAGCGGTCCTCCTTGAAATATACTGGGGGTCTCAATAAAGCATTCAGACAATAATTATCCTCCAAACCTTGTACAGAATCTAATCTGCTGTGTCTTATCTTTGTAGTTTCCCACCACGCTCAAAGTCTCATTGCCTGGCCACAGAGGAGCATTCCACTCGAAACTTGGTACCACCCAGGACTGGAACTACTGAATTACATCCTCTGCCAGGGTTTTGACTACCTGTCATTGTGCTCTGAAATCAGAAATGTCCTGCCTACTATCCTTCCCACCACTCCCACTGTGGTATACCTCTGTCTACCAAACCCACACAATATAATTGTCCATCGCAGCACAATCCCTGCTTCCAACCCCCTTACTTCATGGTTAATATCGCTGTAATAGAACTAAATGCAAGACCTGTCCCTTACATGCTTCCACCACCACCTACTCCAGTCTGGTCACAATCATCATATATCCCACCAAAGGCAGGCCTACGTGTGAAACCAGTCATGTGATATACAAGCTAAGCTTCAACCACTGTGCTGCTTTCTGCATGGGAATGACAAGCAACAAGCTGTCTGTCTGCATGAATGACCACTAATATACTGTGGCCAGGAAACATGGACCATCCTGTTGCTGAGCATGCCGCCCAACGTGACATTCTTACTGAGATGGTGTATGTTCTTTTGGACATGTCCAAAAGGACAGATACCATCGGTGACCAACCAGCTTGTTAGAATGAAATTACAATGAAATGAACACCCTTAGCTGCTTTCAGGTGTTGACACGCATCCACGGGCACAGATGAAAATGTGTGCCCCCCTACAATCTTAGTAAATATGTAGTTTAAGCTCACTGGCCACTTGACCATCTTCTTCTTCTGTGTGAATGCACAAGCTGTGCTCGAAGTTTTATGGGAATCGGCAACGCGTCGTTAGTAATGTGTATAATGGGCTGGGCCACTACGAATGTAGTGCGGGACAAGACATTGAGAAGATGGGTTTCACAGGAGGCGTGCCAGAGATATATCCCTGCAGTTGCTCTATCCTATGTGTCCTCGGTGGCTCAGATGGATAGAGCATCTGCCATGTAAGCAGGAGATCCCGGGTTCGGGTCCTGGTTGGGGCACACATTTTCATCTGTACCCGTTGACGTGTGTCAACGCCTGTAAGCAGCTAAGGGTGTTCATTTCATTGTAATGACATCCTTAATTTCAATGACTACTTGACAGCCCATGCCATATGGATGCTTCTCACCAACCCCAGCTTTTCTGAATTGTGCAAGTGGGAACTCTCCCTGTAGTATATCCTTAGTTCCTGTAACCCTCCTGGCCTCAACCTTGATTTGTCAGTTTTCTCACCCATTCAGACCCTTCCCTGTCTCCATTCCAGTGCTACATAGCACTCATATCACCAACACAAGAGGTCTTTTTAACTCCTTTTGTAGAAAGAACTTCCAGGATTTTGCTTTTTTGTGGGTGGCAAAGTCAGTGAAGATATTATTTAACTTTATTACATTATGTGGTAGGTGTATACTATTTGACATATATTTTCACTGATAAGTTAGTCTTGAAGAGAAGTGATGTCTGTGTCTTGTAACGAGTGTGTTCAGAAAAATTAAGATTTTGATCGCTCCTTTACATTCAAAGTTATGTTTTTACATTTATAGTAGATAGCACAGCTAAGGCTAAGTATCTATGGCTGCATGATATGTCTGGCATTGCAGGAATGCGGTATACAAGCCAACTTTGCTAATCAATGCATATATCTATTAATCCGGACTTTGTAAAAATCCTGATTGTAGTTGGAGATTAGCCCTCACAAATGTACAGATACAGTTTCTCAATGTACTATTGTGCTTCCTTCTCATGAGATAGTGTACTGGAGACAGTTGCTTTATTTTCCTTATTTTGTATTGGATGTGTTAGTATTTTCTTATAATAATTTAAGTGTTTACAATTATTTATGGAGCTGTGTTTTGAATAATAGGTGGGAGGGGGGGGGTGGGGGGGGGGAGAGGATATGAAAAACCCAGTCAGCTAAAATAATGTTTATATGATTTACTTCAACAAATGAGAGCTGATAACCTATGAAATGAAATGAAATGAAGAGGCTGGGAGTAAAGAGTGTAGTGGGAAAACTGAAACACACAGTAGAAATGTGTTCACACAAGTGGAGAAAATGGCTGATATGTATCCGCAGATAATGTACGTACAGTATCACTGTCCCTTTGCTCATAAAATATTTCCCAATGAGACGTTCACTACAGTCTGTTCCCAGACCAATCTGTTGGTCTTCCTGCCTCACCTCTCTACAGAAAGTTGAGCAGGGAGGGGCCTTGCCCCATCTGCCACCCACTTATTGTGGATGAGCCATGCACAAGGTGAGAAATGTGCTCAGGTTGTCACGAACAATAGAACTTCTTGCAACACAGAAGGCACATGATAAAGTTGGGCAAGAGAAATGGCTTCCTCTTGCAAGCAACATAAAAATAGTCCTGATATGCTGTAAGGTTGTCACTAATATGAGCTAAGCTGAGCACTGCAAGCTGCACTGGTGATGTCCTAGGTTCCAATGTTGTTGTGCTCAGAGGAAAAGTTGTGACTGTAATAGCAGCCAAATATATGAGAACTATAATCCCCATGGAGGAGATGGCAGTGCCATCCAGGAGGAACAGACCTGGAAGAAAAATACAGGAATCAGGCCAGATCAACATCGAGGAGCAATAGTGAGGTGGAATGGTGCAGGCATAAAGACACTAAAATGAAGGAATGAAGTGGCACAAGACAGAGACAAGATAAAACAAGTAATAATAAGACAAACAATCACAGATGATCGGAGAACAAAAGTGTTGAGTCAACTGCAAATCAAAGGAAAATGAGAGTATTTTCTGAACATGGAGAAAAACCATTCAAACACTGTGCAGAGGCACTTGACCACAGAAATGTTTCTGTGTAGCCAAGAGGAATAGACCTTTATTGAAACACAGGTTGTGTGTGTCAACGGGCAGCAAATGAAATGGATTTCTAGTGAAGGCAAGGTAGAGAATGCCATGATCCACAGAAAGATGTCTGCTAGTATGTGAACTATTCTTGAAGCTCCAGTTCATCACTCTGTGTGTAACAACTGAGAAGTACTGCTGTAGGTACCTAAAGTGTAAGTTGCACTGAAAATTCCAATATTGTGGGCTGCATTGTTATTAATATAGTCGTGGCACTCCGAAGTAGATACTTCATGTCGAGTCTGGGACTTGGGATGGCTGGTGAGCCATTGTGCAGTGATCTATGCAGGTTGTGCAGTGCACAGGAATACTGGAAAATTGTCCAGCGTCATGTGGTCCCTGTACAGAAACAATGCAATGGCTGTCATGGCCAAAATAAGCTGCACTGAGTTTGTTTCAGACCTATTAACATGCCAGCAACAGACAGCCCACTGTTGAATTTCACAAGACAGCATTGTAAGGTACCAGCCACCCACTTCCGCTGGTACACCACCCACTTCAACCTCATTCCCATTATGTCTTCTACTCCATCCTGTTGCCATACCCATCAAATTTCTACCTGCCACTCCTCTATGAAAAATGCACCTGAGAAATACCCAACATCATCGGCCACACCGTCTCCTGGCTATATGTATCCATATGTAAGTAAAGAAAGGAGTGTTACATTGTATGTGTTTGATGTGCAATTTTACTGCACGACAGCTAAAATGTAGTAAGTTATAAAAATTTTTGCAGTTACTTTCTGTGGGGTATCCATGAGAAAAATTCATGATGATTTAAAATTATTATTGAAGTTTCCTGCAAGTCACTAAGTGCTCTCATTGTCAAATACTGGATGAATATAATGTCGGTATATACCTGCAGTGAGTGAAGCTTCATACACAGGCATAGACACGGTTCCTAATTGTTAAACTTGCCACAGTGTCACAGTGTGTTAACTGTGTAACATAAGATTGTATGTTTCACCAAGCAGATTACTACAGGATTTTAAATTTTAAAATTTGATCAATAATTATGTGGAATGTTGACAATAAACATTTATTTGTCCCTGACAGTCCTCAGATAACCAGCCTGCAACTGGAATAAAGTTCTGGTTTTCTGAAACTCAGTAATATTGATTGTCGTACGTAATTGAGTAGATTAGATGCTGAATTATTCACTGATCCATAGGCTCTCTAAAAGATAGAAACGATTGATTCTGTTCTTTATCATTTCATGTTGAAACTCTCGTAGTTTATCACTAGTTTCTTTAACTTTTGCAGATGAAGTATTCTTTATATTAATACACAATTTGCTTTTTTGTCAATCAGGCCCTGTTGCGGAGGAAGGCATGCGTCCTATCGCTCAGGTGAGTGAAAGTAGCGGCAGCATGTATGAGACTGACAGAGCAAGTGTGATTTTCACCAGTAGCAAATAAAGTTTGGTTCTGTGGCATGTAATGAACCCCACACTGCTTCCTGGCCTCTTTCCAGGGTGAGGACGTATTACATCAGCTCAGGGTTTTGAGCCGTTACAATACTTCCTCCTCATCTGAGCTACTCTGCACACTACCCACTGACTTCATCAAAGAAACTCCTTTATTCATAATCTAATCATCTCCATTTCAGTCTCAATACAGCTCCCATGGCAGTCTGTTTCCTGACGTCACAAACTTTGCAACTTCTTGTACACTGGTAACTGAAATGTTATCTCAAATCTAAATTAACTACTAAACGATCCAAAGCATTTCACAAAGACCAATTATTTACTGGCTCTTAATTTAAAACAAGAAACTCTCTTTAATTATTAATGTCAAGTCATGTGTCATTGGTTAGTATACAGAATCTTAATGACAGATCAACTTCATCTTCATTCTCCTGATGTAATGGCAGTCGTCACGGTGCTGACAGTTCCAGGAGGAAGGCACATTGCTGAACAAGAATGAGACAGCAAGGAATAAACCCGTGGACTGGGCGTTTGTCATTTGTGAAAGGGGCATGACTGGACCATGTAAAATTTGGGAATTTGTGTGGATGCTGATAACCATGCCACTGAGAACCCCCCGCCCCCCCCCCCCCCCCCCCCAACCGGGTATCATCATCATAATGGAATAAATCACTTAAATCACCATGAACTGTGAAGAACGATAAATTATCATTATCTCACCATGCAGAAATGCTGCATCAATCTGCACTAGAGTTAATGCACAACAGAGAAGTGTATAAAAGTTTAAAGCCACCATTTGAACTACAAAATAAGACTTTGTGGTGGTAACCATTGTTCATCAGTACTATAGACACTGTGAGACATACACCTTTACCAAAGCGATGAGTTACACCATAGTTGATACTCACTAAACATGACAATAAATATCCCTTAAAATTGACAATTACCACATACTGTTGTCCAAAATACTTACTGATTGCAGTTGGGTACTGCGATTTCCTCGTTTTTGAGCAAATATCACAAACACAAATGACAGGAACTCGAAATTGCAAACACACATTACAGTACCTTTCCAGAATGATAACAGACTCATTCTCCTCCATACATTCATGGCCTGAAAAACTTACTAAAGTCTTCTGAAAATACTTTCTGGTTGCGAAATAAGAACCAAGTGAACTACTTTGAGAGCTATACTTGCCATAGTGGTTGCTATGTTTGACACGTGTTGATTAGTAGTTCAATAAAACTACCATACTTTTGTCCTTTGGGATTTTCTTTCAGTAATATTAATACATAGGTCTCTGATACATGAAACAGAATTGAATGATCATTCTTGTGGTGATCTTTCAGATCTTGCATTGACCTACTTGGCAGCTGCCATGGCCATGGCAAACAGTCATTTATCCATTAAGTGGTTTCTTTTTCATACATCTGTTCTGTAGACCAATATGTGACACAAATCTTAAAGGTCATGGAATGTGTCAGATAAAATGTTTAAGAAACCAAAAAAGAGAAGCCATAAGTTTATGCAAACGCATTCAAGAATGTAACACAGGAATCAGCTTAATTTTTAAACAAAATCCTCAACAGAATAGGAAACTCTTCAGTTTTGATTTGAATCCACATGGATTACTGCTAAGATGTTTGAATTTCTGTGGTAACTTACTGGAAGTGGATGCCGCAGTATACTGCATGCCTTTCTGCACAAGAGTCAAGAAAGTGTGCCCCAAGGCAGTCTGGATTTCTGCCTAGTGTTAACTGAGTGAAAGCTGCTAATTCTTGGGAATAAGCTGACATTGTTAATCGGAAGTAACAGCAAAGAATGTATATTTATTGAGAGGCCTATGTCAGATTACCCAGACTAATTAACAGGGGTCAACAGGAGTTACATGAGCTTATACAACTTACTGCCTGAACCGCCTATTTCTGAGCCAAAGCATCCTTTGAGAAACTGAAGAATTACCCCAAAATATACCACCATATGTCATAAACGAATGGAAATAAGCAAGGTAAACTAATTTTTGTGTCAAACTATCATTTACCTCATATACCATTCAAATAGTAAAAATGCCAGCATTAAGTCTTCGAACAAGATCCTGAATATGAGTTTTCCACAACAGTTCACTACCTATCTGAACATGTAGAAATCAGAACTGTTACGTTTCACTAATCGTATGGGCGTTCTGTGAAATTAAAATGGCAGGTTTTGTTGAATTGTTTGTTAGAAATTGTAAAAACTTACTCTTGCTTTGATTTAGCATTAGTTTATTATCTACAAGCCATGAACCTATGTCTCGAACTGCACTACTTTAAACAATGCAAACATTCTTTACTACCAAGTTAGTGTCATTAGCAAACAGAGGGCATACATTTTATATACATGAGGAACATGAGTGGATCCAACAATTTCAAGAACAGTTATATTACAGAAAACCCACACCACTCTGTCAAGGTATGTAGGCATTGATGAATATGTTTTGTGACAGCTGAATTCGCTGCCAAAAATAACACGTAAATATATAAACACACAGCCATAAACTCTGTTCATTAAACATTATACTACTACAGACAACAGTTATGCATTGGTGATTCATCATCAGGATGATGATCTGTGAGAATTTGAGAAGCACCTTGAGTCTCATGTAGTTACATACTCCTTCCAGTGAGTGGAAGCCCAATGGTGCACTACATTTTCTCACAACATGTTGAGAGTATCTGAAATATCCAATCAATTACAGTAAAATATGCATTTATAAATTGTGTAACCATGTATGTTGAGAAGGAGATGCCCTCTCCCAGGAGTTGAATAAGGTTAGGCTTCTTACCTATCAAGAGTCCTCATCCTCAGGACAATGGAATGTGCAAACTATTCAAAGAGAAAGGGACTTCTTAAATGCTATGGATATTTATACCAGTACCAGTTTGGCTTTAGGCTGTAAATGGATGCAGACAAAGTAAGCTATTGGAAACTAATGAAATGCCCCAAGGTTAGCAGCTGATAAAGCAGATCCAGTTTGTCTTCATAAAAATGTGTTCTATGACCTTCTGTGGACTCTAGAATAAGAATAATTACTCATTTAAGAGACGAATTTCCAAGTTCCTATTTTTATTACAGGGCAAAGTTAGGTAAATTCTAAGAACCTTGAAACACTATCATCCCTTTGTTCCATTAGATGATAGTGAGAGCTGTGTAGGTCAAATCGCAGTAAGGCCAAAAATGTCTTAAATTCTGTAGTCATTGTGATATGTTAAATCACTGTATCAAATCAGCAGTTTCCCTGGACTTTATATCTGATGAACCTAAATATCAAGTCCCTCCAGCACATGGAAATAAACTTTACAGAGCTGTGTTAAGTATGGTATATTCCAAAGTTGCACCCCCATGCCCTCCCCGGCTTAAAGAATGTTTCTTCATATTTGGTGTTTGGGTTTTGACTGAACATGCATGTTGTTTCATTCCAGTACAGCATAGAACTTTTATGGAACAAATTTGGCACAATGAAAAATTTCTTCTCACCTATAATCTTCTTACTTTTATCACTGTTTGACTTTCTGAAAAACACACAGGAAATCTTGTGCCTGAAGAAAACAATGACTGACAAACAGAAAAAGCCTGTTTGTATAAAGATCATGGATAACCTTTGTTTTATTTATTTTTTTTTACTTTTTTTTCTGATCCATCTGAGGACCACAATCGAAATTAAGATCCCCACTCTTTCTTGTTTTCTTTTTGCCAAGACGGTGTCATCTGTTTACTATGTTTCTTCTGTCATTCTTCAGACCATTTTGAACCAGACTTTCTAGTCACCGTGCTGTGGAATCATCATTTTTAATACTTGTTTCTGAAAGATTACTCTGTTGTTAACATCTTCTGTTTGTATTTTGTTTCTTTATAAATGCTTTTTTTACTTTGTTGACCCAGCTTGTTTTGTATTGCTTATCCCACAACTATTTGAAAATGTTTCTTGTTATCCTACTGTCTTGTGTTCAAAATAAATTTTCTGTATTTTGGAAATTTAAGCATAAATTTGTAATTTACAACCTCCTGCTGTGTTTTTATTACTTTCATTGAAACTTGCCTTTTTAGTACTTCTAATTTATTTAAATTGAATATAAGAATTCTGACATCACTACTTTGTTGTAATGCATTATCTTTGCATTTCTGGAGAGGCACTTTTTATTGTAGAGGCCTTCAGTGATTCCATATTGTTCCTCCAATGTATTCAAACTTCACTCTGTTGCACAATTCTGAAAAGCATTTTCTTGGATTATCTCCCGTAGGTTTTTTTACTTCCTTCCATTTGAACCACATCTACTTCCAGGGATTTTCTAGCATTCTTACCATTCATTCATTTCTTTGCCCTGCATAATTCCTTAAGCCAGTTCTACTGGCTATTTCCTCCAGGAAACTCATTTGTGTTACAGCAGATGCCACATTTTCAGCAGGTATAACAAAATCACCTTTACATGTTCAATATGTTCTTTGTAAGAAATTCTTACTATTTTCCCTAACACAGTATTAAAAAGAATTGTGGACAGGCCGTCACCTTGTGGTATACAAGTTTTTGTTTTGAAGGCTGTGATATTTCTCCCATAAGATTTGCTTTACAGAGCGGTACCTGTAAGTGTTTCATGGATTAGGTTTGTCAGTTTACACTTTATACCAAATTCTTGAATTCTTTTAGCTGTAGTTTTTCTGTCAACATCATCGAAAGCCTTCTTGTCACCCACAAACATAAATACAATGTCCTATGAATTGAGTAATCGGTGATGAATTACTGACTTGAGATGAGATATTTGTTCTGATCATGGCCTTCCCTTCCTCTAAACCAAGCTTGTTTTTTATCCTGCTTGATAAAATTTTGGAAAATACTTAGATGCTACTGACAGTAGAGAGATTACTATGTAGTTGCTTACATCCTATTTATTATCTTTCTTATGCAGTGGATGTATCAAGATAACTTTCCATTCCTCTGGGATATTTTTTTCTGTTTTCCAGATTTCATCAAAGAGTAAATTTAGCTAATTTGCTTTATTTGGCAAGAACAGCATCAAAAGTTCAGCTGTAATAAAATCATCTTCACAAGCTTTGTTATTTTTGAGGGTGTCAGTTCCTTCTTCAGTTCTTATATAGCTGGTGTAAATCTTCTTCATAATTTTCATTACTATCTGAGAACTCAAATTCATGAAAATATCTTGAAAGTATTATCTAACCCAAGTTGGCTGTTTTCATTTTAGAAACATACTTGCTGTTCGAAACCCCTTTAATTTGTTCTTCACAGTTTGATAAAAAATTGGGAACTATTTTTGTCCATTTGCAAAAGTTTCTCCTCCTCAAAGGTTTATTTGGTTTTTCTGATTAATCTGGTTGTTTTCTTTCTTTGTTGTTCAGCTTGATCATGACGTAGAATTTTCTTTGAGCATTTTCATCTTAATCATCTTTTAGCCCTCTCTGGTATGTTTTCTGTGCATATTTCATTCCACCACATTTTGCCTTTATTTTTTATTGATTGAATTATTTTATGCACTGTGGATATCTTTTGGCCAGCTGCCATCTTTAGTCAGTTTTGATAGAGTTTAACTGATTCTTTTGTTAGTGAGCCTGTCTGCATTGTTTTAGTACCTTTTGTGGCTGTTTTTGTTCTTTATTAGACAGGAGTTTTACTTCAAATTCACCATTCCTTACTACTTTCAAATTCATAACTTCCATTGTACTTCTTCATGAAATAGGCACATGAGCTAACTGAAATTTTTCTGACATTGGGTTGCGAGATATCCATGTTTCAGCTTCCCTTGGGAGCTTCCTAAGGTGGGTTGACATCAATTTCAAGAGAGAGCTTTGACACAAAATGATTGGCCTCAATTGTGTTGGTTCTTCTGAGAGGTGGGTGATGTCCTACTTGATTCATGAATTTCTTTACTTTGTTTATTTCACTGCTATCATGGTTTTGGCCTCAAGCCCTTAATGAGCATAAAAAAATATGTGGCAGATAGGTGAGAAACATATTTCCATTGAGCCACAGAATTGACAATTCATTCATTACACGTGCTGTTTCTCTGAATTTGTTAAGAAATCACTGTACAGTTTGAGTCCAGTTTGGTTTCAACATTGTAGTAATTACAAGAAAATTTGGAAAATGCTCATTTGACTGAGGAGGTCCATTAGCAGTTAGTCTTCTTTTTAAATTACTTTCAGTTACATTTACTGGAAATTCTAAATGGCCTCGAATTTTTTTGTGGTGGTTCATCATTTACAGACCAGCATCAAGGTAGTCTGGCAGCTGTGGCAGAATTTCCAAAGCCTAATCCCCTCCTCCTGTCGTGGCCAAGTACTTGAAGCAATGCTGCAGTCAATAGGAGTGTGATAAATTTTTGATATTTAGATAAACATCCCTTAGCCCGTACTTGAAAATGTCTAATGGAGAGGCCTTGTCAGTGTTCAGTTCTGTGCTTCCAAGAGTCCTGCTGAGTTTTCAATATTTTATGCACAATATTTGAATGACATATTGCACAGGCTCTTTCAGGTACTGCAAGTATGAAGTTGCATGAAATCGGTGCTAGGTATTCAATCTGCCAAGCAACCATTTATTGTTGGTCATGCACAACTGTATATACGAGAGTTTGATTGCTGGTACCCACTGCACAATTTCATGCTTTTTGTTGTTTGGAGCCCTTACTCATATTCTGAGACACGGAAATATTGTGTGTTTTTCAGCACTGGCCCCCAAGCCATGTTCAAATTGAAATGCCTGTTACTGTTTATTAGATTTCTTGACGTATTTATTTCAACACTCCTTAACCCTTGGTGGGTGTGCTGGTTTTTGTAACATGAGCCTGCATGTTGTGTACTTTATACACATGTAAAGGAAGGCTGTGTTGATCCCTGCCAGACACATATTCAAGTATTAATTATCTTGTAGGCAATTGCCTCATCGAGGGGTTGTGGTGCCAGCTCAGAATCTGGGCCTCCCTTTTTTGTTTTTACAGGTCATAAATTTTTCTCACATGGTTCACTGTGTATTTTATGATACTGCTGCTCACTTGGACATATAACAACACAGCTTACCATTGTGTTAGCTGAAGCAATAATGAAGGAATATAAATAGGCTCACAATGGTAAAATAACAGTGGAATGATGGAAAACAATGTTGTTGGCAGTTAGCACACTTTATACATAGATGCACCCACTTGAGCTTTAATTATTTCATACTACCTATCTGAAGTCTCCAACATGAAACAGGTCTCATCACATTTCATTTCATGATTATATCTGTGGCAGACCTCAGTTACACCTGATTTGCTACCTTTTTTCACCTGGATGTGTTGCTGGTGCTCTGTTTAGTTCATCTTTGACATTACAAAATGAGACTTCTTATCTTAACTGAAAAGAGCAAAATACACGGGATGCTGTGGATCCATAGGAGTCTCCCAATCTGCTCATACATTGGGCAAACATAAGGTAAGAAAGCAATTCTCGGTTTCTCTTATACTCTTTCTCATTCTCAGCCTCTTACTCGGCTGTTCTTGAATTTGACTGCTGCACCAATTGAATTTGATCATGTGGCTATTCATTCCTTTGAATCACTTTTCTTAGGTGATGTAATTCTTCGGTGAGGCTCTCTTTGACTGAAAGTGTTAGAGGTCTGTGGATTAGAGACAGTAACACTAAATTTGTTCGAAACAATATTGTGAATAGTTGCTACTCACCATATAGCAGAGATGCTGTGGGCACTCTATGGCACCATGTTATGCCATCCTATTCATGTGGCATCTAAAGGAAGCCTTCCTAAACACCCAGCATCCCAAACCTCTCACTTTGTTCAAATCCATTAATGACATCTTTGCACTCTGGATTGAAGGTGAGGAGACCTTATCCACACACTTCCAGAACCCCAGTTCCCCATTCGCTTCATGTGGTCCCATTCTACACAACAAGCCACCTTCCTTGATGTGACCTCCACTTGAAATATGGATTCATCAGAATGTCTGCCCATATTAAACCTACCAACCACCAGGAATACCTCCACTTCAGCAGTTGCCACTCATTTTGTCCTGAGACCCTTCCACACAGCCTCCAAATACACAGGGGATGTCATTGAGCCTGTCATTCATTGAGGCCTTTACCGACAGTAATTACTCTCCCAACCTTGTACAATAACCAATCTCTTGTGCCTTACCTTTCCAGTCACCAACCACCTCACAAAGTCCCACTGTCCAGTCACTGAGGAACATTTGATCTTGTTACTCCGTACCACCCAGGACTGGGGCAGTTAAACTACATTCTCCACCAGGGTTTTGACTACCTCTCATTGTACCCTGATATGAGAAATTCCCTATCCACTATGCTTCCTGCAACTCTCACAGTGGCATTCCAGTGCCCAACAACCCTGCAGAACACACTTGGATATTCCCACACAGCCTCTGGTTCCAAACCCCTTGTCTCATGTCTCATACTCTGATAATAGATCTAGATGAACACACATCCCACACATCCACCCACCACCACCTCTACTTACTGAAGTCCAGCCAGAAACATTACCTATCCCTTCAATGGTGGGCAACCTGTGAAATGAGTCATGTGATCTAAATGCTACGCTTCAACCAACCACTGTACTGCATTTTACGAGGGCAGGACAAACAAGAAGTTTGTCTGCATAAATGACCGCTCATACACTATGGCGAAAAACAATTGGACCACGCTGTTGCTGAGCATGCCACCAAACCCAGTGCACTGCTGCCAGTGTAATCTTTATGACCACACTCAAATGTCATGGTGACTCCCAGCCAACTGTGTAACCTTGCTACCTTGTCTTCCCTGCTGCACAAGTTGCAATGGTGATCATGCCATCTCCTCCCAAGATTATCTCTTGTATCTCAATGATTGGGCATCCAGGAGATCTGGGTCAAGGAAAAAGATGCCTTACCAGGTCGCTTGCAAATTGTCGACTACTCAGTGACCCTATGTTCTACCCTCAGGCAGTTACAGTATCATTTCTGCCACATCTTGCTCCATGAAGGATGTGTACATCCAGACGGGTGATGTGTATTGCAGCACTGTGGTTGTCAAATCACCCAGTGTCATAGCAGCAGCCCGGTCATCCTCCTCCTCCTCCTCCTCCTCCTCCTCTTTTTCTCCAGCTGTGCAGCAAGCCCCCAACTTTTGTCTCATGGGACAAAGTCACCTGCTACACAACTGAAAGCCCAGAAAGGACAGAAGGAATACTCCCATGAAGAATTTCTATGTCCCTTCAGCCAACAAACATTTGATTCTTCCAATGCAAACCAGAAAGGATCCAAAAAATCAAAGAAAGGAAGAAATGTGCTTCTCTATTGGCTCACAGTTACTCCTTGATGGTGTGGCCACATGATACCATTCTCTGGCTGATCACGTTGTTGCTGGTACGCACCTCCATCCATTTTTCTGGTCCGGTCCTCAAGGACGGACAGCCCCCCTGCGGGCCCGGGGATTAGAATAGGCCCGCGGTATTCCTGCCTGTCGTAAGAGGTGACTAAAAGGAGTCCCTCCCCCTCACGGGAGTAGTTAGCGCCTGCGTTCGGAGACGGACAGTTCCACGACCTCTATTTGTGGTCATTTTGCTTTTTCGCTTCTTGTTTCATCCTATCTTTGGTTGGTTCCTTTCTTTGCTCTTCTGCACCTCAATGTCTTCCTTACTCTTTCCCCTGCAAAATCTCCTTGCCTTCTCATTGCCTTCTTCTCCTTGCCTTCTCATTGCCTTCTTCTCCTTGCCTTCTCATTGCCTTCTTCTCCTTGCCTTCTCATTGCCTTCTTCTCCTTGCCTTCTCATTGCCTTCTTCTCCTTGCCTTCTCTGGTCTCCGCCTCGGCGTTTGAGACAGTCTGTCCTCTCTCTCTCTCTCTCTCTCTCTCTCTCTCTCTCTCTCTCTCTCTCTCTCTCTCTCTCTCCCTATCTCTCTCCCTTTTCCTCTTCTTCCTTCCTCCCTGTGCGTGCCTGAAGGCCGACCCACGCGTTCGCACGCATAGCCAGTGACGGGGAAACGCGTAATTCCCCGCCCTGGGTAGACATGTAAGGCACGCGCGTACCCCCTGGTAAAGGCCAGGCCGGGGAGGGGTGATCGCCTGAGGTGATACCTTCTGACCATGCCGATTGGTCCCTCCATCTGTTTCTCGGGAGGTGTGACCTGAGGTGTAAACATTCACCTAAGGCGGGAGTGCCCTCTGAGAGGGTCCCCACAAGGAAGGAGTGCGCCATCGGAGACACTGGCAATCATGGAAGATTCCTCCGCAATGGATCTCACTCCATCTCTCTCGACTTCTGCCCAAAAACGGAATCATGACCAGCCACCTGTGACAAAAGTACTATCGCCTGCCCCACAGTTCCTCGTCGTTTCTCGATCTGAGGACGGAAAGGATTTTTCCTCTGTCAACCCTTTTGTTATCCAGAAGGGCGTAGATGCCATAGCCGGATCTGTCAAATCTTGTACCAGGTTGCGTAACGGTACCTTATTACTAGAAACTGCTTCGGGCCACACTCCTGTACATGTTCCCTGTCCGGGTGGAGGCCCACAGAACTTTGAATTCGTCTCGTGGTGTAGTCTATACTAGCTCCCTCGATGGATTGACTGACGAGGAGATTCAATCTTTCCTCGCTCAGCAGGGCGTGACGGCTGTCCATAGGGTCATGAAAAAGGTCAACAATGACCTTGTACTGACCCGGACACTTTTCTTGACCTTCGATAGTGTTAAGCTGCCATCGCGCATCAAGGCGGGCTACGAGGTTATTTCTGTTCGCCCCTATGTCCCGACACCTATGTGCTGCTACCAGTGTCAGCGCTTCAATCACACTCGACAGTCTTGCTCCAGTGCGGCTAAATGTGTCACTTGTGGCAGGGATGCCCATGAGGCTGACTGTCCACCTCCGTCTCCTCGTTGTGTGAACTGTCAGGGTGACCATGCCGCATCCTCCCGCGACTGTCCTGTCTATAAGGAAGAATGCTGAATCCAAGAAATTTGGGTCAAAGAGAAAGTGTCCACCTCGGCTGCTCGCAAGCTATTGGCTAGTAGGAAGCCCACGCTGCTCCCAGCGGTGAAATACAGTACTGTCCTCGCCTCTCCTCGGACTACCAGGGAGGTGGCAACCCAGACATGCGATCTGACCTTCAGCACCACGGTCGTCCATTTGGCCAGTGCTAAGATCGCGTGGTTGACGTCTCCTCTTCCTCCCATCACCCCACAGACACCAGCCCCTTCATCAGCTTCTGCTAAGACGAAGACCCAGAAGTCAGATGCATGGGCCTTCAAGAAGGAACCGTCCCGTGCAGACTTCCTATGTACCTCGACCTCCCAGCCTACGACCGGTACTTCCACCAAACGTCCTTCCAAGAAGGCTCATAGGAAGCACAGTTCTCCTTCTCCGCCACGGCGCATTTCTTCTCCTGCGCCACCCAGCGGTTGCCGCCCCAGACCGTCATCCGTTTCGCCTGCCCGCACGGCGGAGGAAGCTCCCCCTCCCGGCCATCCTATAGACCCAATGGATGATGAGTGTCCGCCCACTGATAGTGGCGGCAGTGCTCGCTCGAAGCCGGCCCCTCAGCGGCCTTCGAAGTGACCCCTTGTTTCATCTTCCTTTTCTTCTTACGATGGCACTTATTCACTGGAATATTCGCAGCATTCGCTCCAACCGAGAGGACTTGAAGTTTCTGCTCCGCTTGGACCGTCCGCTCGTCGTAGCCCTCCAGGAAACGAAGCTACGCCCATGCGATCAAATTGCCTTGGCACACTACACCTCTGTGCGTTTTGACCTACCCCCTGTGGTAGGTATCCCGGCTCATGGAGGGGTTATGTTGCTGGTCCGGGATGATATTTACTACGATCCCATCACGTTGCACACCGGCCTGCAGGCAGTTGCCATCCGCATTACTATCCCCACTTTTACATTTTCCATTTGTACCGTTTACACTCCATCGTCATCTGCCGTTACCAGGGCAGACATGATGCAACTTATTGCTCAGCTACCTGCACCATTTTTGTTAACTGGAGACTTCAATGCCCACCATCCCCTTTGGGGCTCTCCAGCATCCTGCCTGAGGGGCTCCCTGTTAGCAGACCTTTTCAACCAGCTCAATCTTGTCTGCCTCAATACTGGCGCCCCTACTTTTCTTTCGGACACATCTCACACATATTCCCATTTAGACCTCTCTATATGTACTCCCCAACTTGCACGCTGGTTTGAGTGGTATGCACTTTCTGATACATATTCGAGCGATCACTTCCCGTGTGTTATCCATCTCCTGCAGCATACCCCCTCTCCATGCTCCTCTAGTTGGACCATCTCCAAGGCAGACTGGGGGCTATTCTCTTCCAGGGTGACCTTTCAGGATCAAACCTTCACAAGCTGTGATTGTCAGGTCCCACACTTCACGGAAGTCATTCTCGCTGCTGCTGAATATTCCATCCCTCCCCCTGCTTCTTCTCCACGTCGCGTACCAGTCCCCTGTTGGATCGCAGCATGTAGAGACACTTTACGTGCTAGTCGACGTGCTTTACGCACCTTTAAACGCCACCCTACAGTGGCGAATTGTATCAATTATAAACGATTACGTGCTCAGTGTCATCGTATTATTAAAGAAAGCAAGAAAGCCAGCTGGGCTGCTTTCACAAGCACCTTCAACAGTTTTACTCCTTCTTCTGTTGTCTGGGGTAGCCTGCACCGGCTATCTGGCAGTAAGGTCCACTCACCAGTTTCTGGCTTGACAGTCGCGAATGACGTCCTTGTGGCCCCTGAGGATGTTTCCAATACCTTCGGCTGCTTTTTCGCAGAGGTTTCGAGCTCCGCTCATTACCACCCTGCCTTCCTCTCCCGCAAACAGGCAAAGGAGGCTAGGCCACCTAACTTCCGCTCCTCGAATCGTTAAAGTTATAATGCCCCATTCACCATGCGGGAACTCGAAAACGCACTTGGCCGATCACGGTCCTCCGCTCCAGAGCCTGATTCTATTCATATTCAGATGCGGAAGAACCTTTCTCCTTCGGGTAAAGGTTTTCTTCTTCGTACTTACAATCGCATCTGGATTGAGGGACATGTTCCCGCATGCTGGCGCGAGTCTATTGCTGTCCCAATTCCTAAGCCAGGGAAGGACAAGCACTTGCCTTCCAGCTATCGACCTATCTCGCTTACCAGCTGTGTCTGTAAAGTGATGGAGCGAATGGTTAACTCTCGATTGGTTTGGCTGCTCGAGACTCGACGCCTACTTACCAATGTACAATGTGGATTTTGTAGGCGCCGCTCTGCTGTTGACCATCTGGTTACCTTGTCGACCTTCATTATGAATAACTTCTTGCGGAAGTGCCCGACCGCGGCTGTGTTCTTTGATTTGGAGAAGGCTTACGACACCTGTTGGAGGGCGGGCATTCTCCGCACCATGCATAAATGGGGCCTTCGTGGTCGCCTCCCTCTTTTTATTCGTTCCTTTTTAATGGATCGACAGTTCAGGGTACGTGTGGGTTCTGTCCTGTCAGACACCTTTCGCCAGGAGAATGGGGTGCCACAGGGCTCAGTTTTGTGCGTCGCTCTCTTCGCCATCGCGATCAATCCAATAATGGATTGCCTCCCAGCTGATGTATCAGGCTCCCTTTTCGTGGACGATTTTACCATCTATTGCAGCGCGCAGTGTGCACGTGTCCTGGAGCACTGTCTTCAGCGTTCTCTTGATCGTCTTTACTCCTGGAGTGTCGCCAATGGCTTCCGCTTTTCTGCCGAGAAGACGGTCTGTATTAACTTCTGGCGCTACAAAGAGTTTCTCCCACCGTCCTTACGACTCGGTCCCGTTGCTCTCCCACTCATGGAGACAACCAAATTTTTAGGTCTTACATTTGACAGGAAACTTAGCTGGTCTCCACATGTCATATTTGGCTGCCCGTTGTACCCGTTCTTTAAATGTCCTCCGTGTTCTCAGGGGTATATCGTGGGGAGCGGATCGAACCGTCCTGCTCCGTCTATATCGGTCGATCGTCCGCTCCAAGCTGGATTTGGGAGCTTCGTATACTCCTCTGCACGGCCATCCATCTTACGCCGACTCAACTCCATACAACATCGGGGTTTACGACTTGCGATCGGAGCGTTTTATACTAGTCCCGTAGAGAGTCTTCATGCTGACGCTGGCAAATTGCCACTCACCTACCAGCGCGATATACTGCTTTGTCAGTATGCCTGTTGGCTACTGTCAATGCCCAACCACCCATCTTATCGTTCCTTTTTTGACGACTCTCTCGACCGTCAATACGGGTTGTATATCTCTGCCCTGCTACTCCCTCGAGTTTGCTTTCGTTGCCTCCTTAAACACCTTAATTTTTCACTCCCTGCAACCTTTCGAGGGGGCCAGTGCCACACGCCACCTTGGCTCCAGGCTCAGGTCCGCATTCACCTTGACCTCAGCTCGCTCCCAAAAGAGGTTACCCCCGGTTCGGTCTACCACTCCCGTTTTGTGGAACTTCGTTCGAAGTTCATTAATATGACCTTCATTTATACAGATGGCTCTAAGACCAATGACGGGGTTGGGTGTTCTTTTATTGTCGGGGCACAAAGTATGAAATACCGGCTCCATGCCCATTGTTCGGTCTTCACAGCTGAGCTCTTTGCCTTCTACCAGGCTGTCCTTTACATCTACCGCCACCGACATTCTGCTTATGTCATCTGCTCCGATTCCCTGAGCGCCATCCAGAGCCTCAGTGATCCGTATCCGGTTCACCCTTTCGTGCACCAGATCCAACGCTCTCTTCGGCAGCTGGTGGACGTCGGTTCTCCAGTTAGCTTTATGTGCGTCCCTGGCCATATCTGTATCCCTGGGAACGAAGCTGCAGATGCTGCGGCCATGGCTGCGGTCCTCCAGCCTCGGACAGCTTCTTGTTGTGTCCCTTCATCAGATTGTAGCAGGGTTATTTGTTGGCGCATTTTATCGCTGTGGCATGCCGATTGGGCTGCACTTACAGACAACAAGTTTTGGGCCTTGAAACGTCTTCCCGCAGCTTGGACGTCCTCCTCCCGCCCTTCTCGGCGGGAGGAGGTCGTTTTGGCCCGGTTACGCATTGGACACTGCCGGTTCAGCCATCGCCATCTGCTGACGGCTGCGCCGGCGCTGTTCTGCCCATGTGGGCAATTGCTGACGGTCCGCCACATTTTAATGTCCTGCCCGGATTTTCACACACTGCGTCTAGATCTTAACCTGCCATGTACTTTAGATGCCATTTTAGTGGATGACCCATGAGCAACTGCTAGTGTTCTTCGTTTTATCAATTTGACAAACCTCTCTAAGGACATTTGATGATGCTGTTTTTTAATCCTATGCCTGTCAGTCTGTCTTTTATCGTGTTTTCCGTTTCGTTGCTGTTTTAAACTTGTGCCTCGCGGTGCATTCTTAACGTAGTCAGGGTGCTAATGACCATTGAAGTTGTGCGCCCTAAAACCACAAAAAAAAAAAAAAAAAAAAAAAAAAGAAAGACGGGCAGAACGATAATGCCAACACCTCTGTAGGTCTTACAGAGGCTGATTCTCCAGCCTCTGTCCCCTGTAGCAGTGAGCCTTCTAAAGCTGCCACTCAATAGCTGCTGAGGTGACACCCCTGCATTTTTGCCTTATCCCCTTTCCTAATCATGACACTCCTCCAATGGAATGTTTGCGGCCTTGGATCGAACAAAGAGGGTTCACAGCTGCTCTTGGAATCACAACCTTGGCTTGTTCTCTTCCTCCAGGAAACAAAATTGAATCCTCACAACCTACATTGAGCTCTCGCATGTATTTCCAGTCTACTTCAACATTCCCCAACCTCACACCTTCACCCAAGGACTGATTCTATGTCATTGGGTGGAGTGATGCTGCTCATCAAGGATGATGTTCATAGTCTTCCTGCCAATCCAGCTTCAAGCTATTCCAGCCACATTTTACTTCCTCTCCTGAACTTTTCCATATGTACTGTTTACACCCCTCAGTCATTCAGTGTCACCGGACAGTCTTCTTCCAGCTTACTGGGCAACTTCCTCACTCCTTCCTGCTGCTCATTGACTGTAATGCACACCATTCCCTTCAGGAATCTCCCAGAACCTGTCAGAGAGGTGTCCTCTTGGACGACCTTCTCAGCCACCTTAACCTTATTTGCCTTATCGTGGGGGTACCCACATTCCTTCCACACTTCATGCACTCCTACCCACATCTGGACCTCTCCTGCACTGCCCAATTTGCCCATTTTGTGACTCCTACCCTATCCATGAGCACACCCAAATGACAACTTTCTAATGATGGTGTCCTGGGCACATCGTTTACCCAGTTGTGAAGCCCCGCTAGAATATCTTACAAATGCTGCCATTACCACCACACAGTGTTCCATTCTTGCACTATATCTTCACCCTGCTGTGTCCCAGTCCTTTGTTTGACTGAGCCATGTTGTGACTCCACTCACATGCAGAGATGTGCTCTACAAGTTTTTAACATTCTATGATAGCAATCTGCATTCATTATCAGTTGTTGTGTGAACAGTGTCGTTACACCTTTCAGGATAGCAAAAAACTGTCACGGATTTAATTAACTAGTTCTTTTAAATGTTCCACTCCCTCTTCTGTCGTGTGGGCCAACTTCAGATGGCTCTTTGGGACCAAGAATCATTCTCAAATTTCTGCCCCGGTAGCAGTAGATCTAGTCATAATGGACCCTATCACTATCTCTATAATCTGTCATTTTATAATGTTCTGTTACTCATTTCCCCTTCCATGATCCTTTAGACTACCCCAGCAGGTCATGGATGAGGGTTGTTCATTCCAGCAAACTATGCTGTACTTTTATTTTGGTCACTGGCGGTATCCTCACACCCGCCTTCGAACACCTAGCAGCTATGGTCTCATTCCCACAATGTTGACTTGCTTTTTGTGGGCACCTTTGTCCTTCTGAGTGACAGTGGTTGTATATGGCAACTGTAGTGAATTCGGACTATTAAGCTCAATTAAAATTCAAATATTTTGTGATTCTTCACTTGGATCATATGCAGTTTTCATCAATCTCACTTCATTAAAATTTCAGATGTATCTACTTGTCACTGCACCTGATTCATAATCTCTGTCATTATATAATTTACCAACATACTAACACTGAGATGAGCATGTGCAGTGAGATGACATACCACTGACACGTTTCAAGCTGTTTGATTTATGCTTAAATTCAGTTGATGTTAAGTTATTCACCTGTTAAATTTTTTTTGCGGGAGCCACAAGAGGCACACCAAGAGGCACACCAAGAGGCACACCAAGAGGAGGTATTGGCAGGTGAGATTTTTGCTTTCTTCAGTACCTTAATTACATGTTAAAGTTATCACTATAATATTTTCTTATACGGTATTTTTGTTCCATCTTTTTCTTGCTAAAGTATTTCAGTGAAACAGTTGTTCAAAATTTTATACTTGAACTTGACACTAGATATTAATTACATAGTGCATAATTCATACTGAAAATTGGCAATGCCTTTGTAACTACAAAACATTGGTCACAAATGTGCTGTTATGTTTAAAATGTGCACTGTGGTAAATGGTGAGGGAAATGTGATCAAAGAGAAAGAAGACAAGTTTTTAAGTACCAAATTGACATTCAGAAATAAGTCGTCTTAAAAGTGAGCTAACATTACAAATTGGCACACTGTGAAAAGTATTGACATTTAGATCACAGTACCCTTATTCTGTAGTCATGGCTCATATAAAAATCATCATCTTAAGATAAATATATTTAAGTATACAACTATCACTCAGCATAGTTGAGCTTCTTAAAGAGGAAAATTGCCAATGTTATTGGGGACTGGAACAAGTTAACCACATTCATGGCCAGTGATTTGAAACCACCTCATCATGTCCTTAAATGAAGAATATTGTCCCTGTAATCCTCCTCCTCTCCCAAAGCAAATGGAGATGCATGCAGTCATAAATAATATAATCCACATCACTGATCGCTGCGGTCTGCCAATGTTTGGGTAACGTTCTGAATCCACAACTGTAGACATCACATGGTTTTGTAACAAATAGCTTGTAGAGATATGTTTAGAGTGTATTTTCACACTAAAAGGAAGTTTGTGAAGATCATTGAACAGAGCAGAGAAGAAGAAATCTCAGGGTGCAATATCAGGTGAAAAAGGTAGGTGCAGTATGACTTCCCAACCCAGTAGTTGTGTAGTGTTTCTTGCCAGTCTAGCAGAATGCCGGTGGCTGTTATTGTGGAATAGCATCACTTCACACAGTCTTCCTGGTTGTTGTTCTGGGATTGCATCTGGTAGATGACTGTTGTTGACAATAAATGCCAACAGGAAAGTTACCCTCATGCAAGCAACTCTTTGTACACCCCATGGCCACTGTTCCACCAGATGCATAACATTATCTTATGTCGATGCACACTAGTCTTTCTATGCGACATTGCTACTTTGTTTGGACTAAATCATTCCATTCTACATGTTCCCTTACATTCGCACAGAGGCCTCTGTATATGTCTGCTTGTGTTTGTATATCTGTGTGTGTGTGTGTGTGTGTGTGTGTGTGTGTGTGTGTGTGTGTGTGTGTGTGTGTGTACCCGTCCTTCCCCCCCCCCACCCCCCTAAAGTGAGTCTTTCCGCTCCCGGGATCGGAATGACTCCTTACCCTCTCCCTTAAAACACAAATCCTTTTGTCTTTCCCTCTCCTTCCCTCTTTCCTGACGAGAGAACCATTGGTTGCGAAAGCTAGAATTTTGTGTGTATGTTTGTGTTTGTTTGTGTGTCTATCAACGTGCCAGGGCTTTCGTTTGGTAAGTCACATCATCTTTGTTTTTAGATAAATTAAATTATAAGGAAGAAATAGTTCATTTAAAGTTAAATACAACATAGAATTCTGTGCAACTGGTGTGAATGACTCATAAACTGAAGAACTGAATTGAAATGAAGAATATTATGAAACAGAAAGTTGCTAATCACCATATAGCAGAGATGCTGAGTTGCAGATAAGCAGAACAAAAGACTGTCACAAATAAGTTTTCAGCCTGCAAGGCCTTTGTCACACACACACACACACACACACACACACACACACACACACACACACACTCACTCTGTGGCAACTGGAACCACACTGTGAGAAGTAGTGCATGATGGAAGTGGTGACAGGGTGGTGTTACAGAACAGAGGATGCTGGGGTGGGGAGGAGTGAGGATAATTGTGTATGGGTGGGGGAGAGAGAGTAGGGCAGCTGGGTGCAGTTGCGTGACACTAGTGACACTAGGCCTTTTGTGTGTGGGGGGGGGGGGGGGGGGGTAGCAGAAGTGGAAGCAGTAAAGTAGAAAAGTGGAAGACTGGGTGCAATGGTGGAATGAGGGCTGAGCGGTGCTGGAATGGGAAGAGCTGGATGGGTGAGAAAAGTGACTAACCAAGGTTGAGGCCAGGAGGGTCACAGGAACATAGAATATGTTGCAGGGAGACTTCCCACCTGCCCAATTCAGAAAAGTTGGTGTTGGTGGGCATGATTCATATGACTCAGGCTGTGAAGCAGTCATGTAAATGAAGGATGTTGTGTTGGGCAGCGTGCTCATCAGCTGGGTATCAACTTGTTTCTTGTCACAGATTGTAGGTGGCCATTTATGTGGACAGACTGCTTGTTTGTCGTGCCTACATAGAATGTAGTACAATGGTTGCACCTTAGCTTATATATCACATGACTGCTTTCACAGGTAGCCCTGCCTTCGATGGGATAGGTGGTGATTGTGACTGGACTGGAGTAAGTGGTGGTGGTGGTGGTGGTGGTGGTGGTGGTGGTGGAATGTATGGGACATGTCTTGCATCTAGGTCTATTACAGGGATATGAGTAGTGAGGTAATGGGTTAAAAATAGTTTCTAAACACCCAGAATCCTAAACCCCCTCCCCTCATTCAGATACATTGAAGACATCTTTGTGATCTGGATCAAGAGTGAGAAAACCCTATCCACATTCCTCCAGAACCTCAACACATTCTCCTCCTTTGTTTCACCTGAACTTTCTCAGGCCAACAAGCCACCTTCCTAGATGTTGACATCCACTTCATAGATGGCTAAATCACTAATAACTACAAGTAACACCTCCATTTTGACAACTGCCACCCATTCCATACCAAGAAGTCTCTCCCATACAGCCTATCCAACCACAGTTGTCATATCTACACTGATGATCGATCCTCCTCAAAATATACTGGGGGGTCTCAATGAAGTGTTTAGATAATAATTATCATCCAAAACTTGTACAAAGCAAATCTTCTGTGCCTTATCATTGCAGTTCACCACAACCACTAAAGTCTCACCTTTTGGCTACAGAGGAGCATTCCCCTCATAACTCAGTTCCACTATTTGTAGTATCATTCCCAGAACCGATCACGGTCCTCTGGTTTGGAGCCGAGTAGAAGGCTTTAACCAGAGGCTCAGACGATTCTGCGGAGATCTGGGGGTGCAAATTTCTCGACCTCCGTATCGGGTGGAGAAATGTAGGGTCCCCCTGAATAGGTCAGGCGTGCTCTACACGCTGGAAGTGGCTACAAGTGTAGCGGAGAACGTGTGGAGTGCACATGTGGATTTTTTAGGGTAGAGAATTCCCTCCCTAGGCCCGACAAGACGCCTATTAAGACGCGGCAAGGTAGGAGTAGGCGAAAGAATCGTGTCAGCAAAAATAATGTTTATTTGATTTACTTTGACAAATGAGAGCTCATAAACTATGACATGAAGAGGCTGGAAGTAAACAGTATAGTGGAAACAGCTGAAACACACAGTAGAAATGTGTTCACATAAGTGGAGAATATGGCTGATGATAAGTATCCGAAGATGATGTATGTACAGTATCACTGTCCTTTTCTCATAAAATATTTCCCAATAAGACTTTCACTACAGTCTGTTCCCAGACCAATCTGTCTGTCTTCCTGCCTCACCTCTCTACAGGAAGTCTAGCAGGGAGGTGCCTTGCCCCATCTGCCACCCACTTATTGTGGATGATCCATGCACTAGGTGAGAAATGTGCTCAGGTTGTCACAAACATTAGAATTTCATTGCAACACAGTAGGCACATGATAATGTTGGGCAAGCGAAATGGCTTCCCAGTGCAAGCAGTATAAAAATAGCCGTGATATGCTGTGAAGTTGTCAATAATATGAGCTAAGCTGAGCACTGCAAGCTGCTCTGGTGATGTCCTAGATTCCAATGCCGTTATGCTCAGAGGGAAATTTGTGACTGTAACAGCAGCCAAAAATATGAGAACTATAATCCCCATGGAGGAGATGGCAGCGCCATCCAGGAGGAACAGACCTGGAAGAAAAATACAGGAATCAGGGCACTTCATCATCGAGGAGCAATGGTGAGGTGGAATGGTGCAGGCATAAAGACACTAAAACGAAGGAATGAAGTGGCACAAGACAGAGACAAGATAAAACAAGTAATAATAAGACAAACATTCACAGAAGATCAGAGAACAAAAGTGTCGAGTCAACTGCAAATCATAGGAAAATGGGAGTGTTTTCTGAACATGGAGAAAAACCATTCAAACACTGTGCAGAGGCACTTGACCACAGAAATGTTTCTGTGTAGCCAAGGGGAATAGACCTTTATAGAAACACAGGTTGTGTGTATCAGCGGGCATCAAATGAAATGGATTTCTAGTGAAGGCAAGGTAGAGAATGCCATGATCCACAGAAAGATGTCTGCTAGTATGTGAACTATTCTTGAAGCTCCAGTTCATCACTCTGTGTGTAACAAATGAGAAGTACTGCTGTAGGTACCTAAAGTGTAGGTTACACTGACAATTCCAATATTGTGGGCTGCATTGTTATTAATATAGTCGTGGCACTCTAAGTAGATACTTAATGTCGAGTCTGGGACTTGCGTTGGCTGGTGAGCCATTGTGCAGTGATCTATGCAGGTTGTGCAGTGCACGGGAGTACTGGAAAATTGTCCAGTGTCATGTGGTCCCTGTACAGAAACTATGCAATGGCTGTCATGGGCAAGATAAGCTGCACTGATTTTGTTTCAGGCCTATTAACATGCCAGCAACAGACAGCCCTCTGTTGAATTTCACAAGACAGCATTGTAAGGTACCAGCCACCCACTTCCCCTGGTACACCACCCACTTCAACCTCATTCGTATTATGTCTTCTACTCCATCCTGTTGCTATACTCATCAAATTTGTTCTAGCTTCACCTCTACAAAGAATGCCCCTGAGAAATACCCCACATCATTGGCCACACCGTCTCCTGGCTATATGTATCCATATGTAAGTAGAGAAAGGAATGTTACATTGTATGTGTTTGATGTGCAATTTTACTGCATGAACAGCAAGAATGTGCTAAGTGATTAACATTTTTCCTATTACTGTGTGTGGGGTATCTCTGAGAAAAAATCATGGTAATTTGAAATTATTGGTGAAGTTTTCAGCAAGTCATTGTCAAATACTAGATGAATAGAATGTTAGCATATGCCTGCAGTGAGTGAGGCTGTGTATACAGCCATACACACAGTTCCTAATTGTTAAACCTGCCACAGTGAGTTAACCCTGTAACATAAAAATGTATTTTTTAATAAGCAAATTACTACAGGATTTTAAATTTTAAAATTTGGTCAATATTTATGTGAAATATTGGCAATAAAAGTTTATTTGCACCTGGCAGTCTTCAGATAGCTAGCCTGCAACTGTAATAAAATTCTGGCTCTCTGGAACTCGGTTAGTAATGTTCACTGTTATACATAGTTGAGTAGATCAGAAGCTCAGTTATTCACTGATGACTAGGCACTCTTAAAGATTGAAGTAATTGATTCTGCTCTTTATCATGTCATGTTGAAACAGTCTTCATTTACCACCTGTTTGTTTTACTTTCAAGGATAAAATATTTTTTATTTTAACATATAATTTCCTTTCTTGTCTATAAGGCCCTGTTGCGGAGGAAGGCCCACGTCCTGTCGCTCAGGTGAGTGACAATAGAGTACCTGGTTCAGTACAACACATGAAGGTAAAAACAGTCACTGTTCAAGAAATTGAGAGTTATTAAATCCCTGAAAAGTAAAAGCTCTGCTGGAATTGACAACATTTCTAACAAATTATTAAAATACTGCTCCAGCCATATAAGTAAAGTCCTTTGCCACATTTTTGATGTGTCACTTAAGCCAGGAATAGTTCCTGAGAGGCTTAAGTACGCAGTTGTAAAACCGCTGTATAAGAAGGGGGATAAGACGGATACTGCTAACTGTAGGCCAATATCACTACTGACAAGCTTTTCAAAGGTTTTAGAGAAACTAATGCATACCAGGATAGTTAAGCATCTCAGTGAACACAATAGCTTCAGCAAAAGTCAGTTTGGATTTCAGAAAGGTTTGTCAATGGAAGATGCAATATTTGCATTTACTGGCAAACTCTTGGAATCTATCAACAAAAAACTGAAAGTGATTGGCATATTTTGTGACCTAACAACAGCATTTGACTGTGTAAATCACCAAATTCTTTTACAAAAAGCTGCACATCTCGGTATAAGTGGTGCAGCAGGGAAATGGCTCAACTCATATCTGTCAAATAGGAAACAAAAAGTTGTAGTAGATAGCCAAGATGGTGTCCCAGTATCTTCAGAATGGGGTACCATGTGGGATGCCGCAGGGCTCAGTTCTGGGCCCCCTACTTTTTATTATATTTATAAATGATCTTCCTCTCTCTACGGAATATTGTAGATTCACCATTTTTGCGGATGACACTACACTACTTATTGATAATTCAGTAGATAAACTTGAGGTAACGGCAAATAAGGTTTTAAATGAAACAAAGTGGTTCAACATTAATGGTCTTATTTTAAATTACTGTAAAACAAACTACATCCAGTTCCACAAAACTTCCAAAGATGAGGAAATATTTGTAAAGATAGGTGAGCAGACAATAACCAGAGTAGATCCCACAAAATACCTAGGCTTGCATATTTATAGGAAACTTAATTGGTGAAACCACATCATGGATCTGTGCAAAAGAGTAAGTTCAGCAACATACGCATTGCGCATTGTTTCTTCTTATAGAAATATGGAAACCATGAAGTCAGCATATTATGGTTACTTTCATGTAGTTATGGCATTTGGAATTATATTTTGGGGAAATCAGCCACTGGCTAAAAAAGTACTGTGTGTACAAAAAATAGCCATAAGGATAATGTGTGGAGTCCATCCTAGAGCCACATGCAGGAATCTTTTTAAGAAGCTTGAAATACTTACATCCACTGCGCAATATATATTCTCGTTGATGTGCTTCATAAGGAAAGAAAAATCCATCTTTAAGCTGAATAGTGCATACCACAGTCACAATAGTAGAAGGAAACAAGATATCCACTATGAACAGCCAAATCTAAGTATGGTGCAGAAAGGAGTCCATTTCAGTGGCTGTAAGATTTTTAATGCCCTCCATTCAAGAATTAAGTGTTTGGTAGATCATGATCTCTTGTTTAAAAAAACCTTAAGGCAGTTTCTATTGCAAGGATCATTTTATACATTAGAAGAGTTCCTGAACTACAGTGTTTAACATTTCTTGTATTGTAAATTGTAAATGTGTGCCCAAATTCGTATTTGCAATACTGAATATTTTTATTGTAAACATATATTTTGCAATATTTATTTCTCTGTAACACTTATTATTTTGTAATCTTCATCTATCTCTAAAATATATTTTTGTAGTGGGACCTAAGTTACTGTTTACAGTTTTTGTTTTGCAATCTCTATCTATCTCTAAAATGTATTTTTTTGTAGTGGGACCTAAGTTACTGTTTGCTGTTTTTGTTTTGTTTTATGTATTACCATAAATTCTGGCCAAAAGCTAGTAAAATTGACACGTTCCATATCCTGTGATAGTGTCACAACATGGATCACCGGAACAAGAGATAAATAAATAAATAGAGGGGGTGAGTTTCACCAGCAGAAAAAGAAGTTTGGCTTTGTGGCACATAATGAACCCCACACTGTTTCTGGCCTCCTTCCAGGGTGCACACAAATTTCATCTGCCCATGGTTTTTAGCCCTTCTGTGTTCTGCCCTGCACGCCCCCATTTTAATTAATCAACTCCTTTCTACATATGCTATTCATCTCCACTTCATTCTCATTATTTTTTGCACTCAAATCTTTCCTGGCACAACAACATTAGCAACTTCATTTGCACTGATAAGTGAAATGTTATCTCAAGTCTATTTTCTCAATATAATTGTCTACGGAACAATCGCAGAAATTTCTCAAAGAAGACTCACATACTGGCTAATGACAGCTTAACTTCATGTTTTGTCCCCTGATGTAATAGCAGTTGTCCCCTGATCTAATAGCAGTTGTCACAGTGCTACAGATCTAAGGGCAAGGCACATCACTGAACCAGAATGAGATAGCGAGGAATAAACCACTCAAATCAGTTGATACAGTGAAGCTTGATGAAGCAACTATCATTGTCGCACTCTGCAGAAACTCTTCATACACCTGCAGCAGATTTAATGCACATGAGGAAAAAATTCCTAAAGTGAATAGTAGTTTAAACCCACTATTTGAACTAAAATATGACTTCATGGCAGCAACCATCATTCATTGGTTCTATAGACATTGTGAAATATGTAACATTACCCAACTGATACATTACACCACAGTTGATATTCATTAAACATGATAATTACCACCTACAGTTGTTTAAAATATTTAGTTATTCCAATTACACATCAATTAATTTTTAAAATGATACATCATTCTTCTTGCTATTATCATAGCCAGACGAACTTGAAAAAATCTTATTAGAATATTATCCTGGCTATCAAATAGATATCTTGTGCGCTTCATAGAGAGGTCTTCTTGTCTTTGGAGATCACAAGTGTAACTCATGTTGCTTAGTAATTCAATAAACCTAACTTCATGTTTGGTAGCTCGTATATCACAGGTTGTGCTGTGTGAAGTAAAGGTAACTGTGTAACTACTTTTTCTGTTTGGGATTTGCTTCCAGTAATATTCAGACATGTCTCTGATGCATGAAACAGAATCAAATGATCAATCTTTGGATGATCATCCAGATCTTGTACCGACTTCTGTATACTGGTAGAAGTCCCTACTGCAAAGACTACGTGATCAACACTCATGCTGTCTGTCATATGAATTTCACTGTATAGTGTCTGCCACAAGGAGTGCAACTCTGAGGGCAAGGGCCCATTCCACATTAACTTATGCTGCCATAGACATTGCAAATCTATCTTAAATGAGAGCACAATGGGAGTAATTAATCAAAAATGGATGATGTGGCATACAGTACAATGCCTTTTGTGAACCTGTAGATATTAGGTTCTGGTTTGACATTGTTCACACTTTCAAAATGTTCAGCAGCTGGATGCTAGAATAAATCTGAAGTTCTAAGATCCTCATCATTATCAAGCAGTAAAAGTAGTTGTGTTTCTTGCACCGCTGAGGGGATATTTTTGAAGTGTGGCACTGCTGCTGTACCATTTCCATATTGAAGCTGCAATTCTTATCAATATCTTAATGAGATCTTGTTGGGGCTTGATTTCACCCCTTACTGTATCAGATCCTCAGACGCAATGGTCCATATTGAAATGATTAGTGAGAATTTTCGCTGGCTCTCTCTGCTCACTCTCTTTGTGAACTAACTGTAACAGACCACTGTGCTGCAAGTAAGGTTGCACAAGTCATTCTGTATGTGATTTTCTTTCATTGGTATTCCGAGGTGGTGCAGATCTATCACTCCTCCACAATATTCATTGGAAATGCAATCTTCATCTACTACCAGCACTTGTCAATCCATATTCTCCATGTCTGCTGTGAAGGCAATGCGATGTATGCGGAAACATAATATTACGGAGTACTAATAATGTTGAATGGTTGGTCCTACCATTGGAAGACTGTTCAGTGACAAATTCGTGTTTGATTTGGCAAGAAAATGAAACACTACTCTCGCTTTAGTAGTTGAACTGAATTTTTTAAGGACAGCTGAAGTGGCATGTAGTATAAAATGAAATCTGTAATGACTGCTACTACCATATGTCGTAAATATTCATACTTCCTCACAAACTTTGTGTAGCTTTCCACAAATGTTGATTGTCTTGCTAGTTTCTGTTCAGTCTGAGAGAAGCATTTTGCTGCATCATGGAAAGAATTACATAACAAACTTCGCTCTTCCTGAAATGGAAGACAAACAATGAATCTGTTGAATCTTTAGTTGTGTGTTCCACGAAGTGCGAGTCACATTGCTGCTTTTCTTCCATCATTAAGACATTGATACCTCACAACTAGGGTTGGGACAACTTTAAGGAAAAGAAGTGGAATGTGGACTCACGTATTTTGTTGATTGTTGTTTTATGCAGGCCTAATAAACTTTGTTACTTAACAACATTATTGTTATTATTACAATTTAAAAACTTGCTGAAACAGTTGTGATACTTGCAGCCGAAACTTAATCAGGCTTAATTAATTAGAAGCCATATTTTGGCAATTGTACCATTATGAAAACGGCATGAAATTGGAAGTACACAGTTCACAAAACAAGGAAAGGTCACACCAATTGGGCAGGTTCAACAAACAATTTTATCTATCAAATGAATCACAGTGACAGACATTAGATGCGCTAACAATTTGCAAGCTTAAGTAACTGTTGCACAATTGAATAATATTCATCGAAATACAGGAAGATTTGCAAGTCACACCACTGATTGTAGCTGTTGGGAGGCCTCTTAGAAATTTATAACACTTAACAAAAAGAAAGAAAAACCATTAAGCAGTAAACTATACAGGCCATCATACCAGACAAACTGGGGAGGTATGAATTTGAAGTATTGCAAACAAACATTAAAAATGACCTTTAATAAACATACAGTTGTCAAATATTCAGAGCAAGCTGAGAGCTGCTGCAGAGAACTAAAACAGTCAACAAGGAATGAGCAGCCAAAATCCCCAAGTGGAGTTAGCGAATGACTATGCACCAAGGCAAAGATCAACAGTTTACACTGATGACTAACAGGTTTTAAACTTAACATATTGAGAATTAGTGATAAGAGTACAACATTTAAGCAAGTAGTTAAAGGTATAATGAGGAGGAACCTCAGGCTTGGTAAATGTGCCGTAACCTCCTGAGCTCAATAAATTCACCAAATATAGCAGACTACTGGCTCCTGCCCATATTGTGACATTCCGCTATGGCACACGTCAAATGAGCAACTTCACTTCACTCGAGCCACCACAGTGCGACTGGTAGGGGCAGCAGACTGCCAGTCAACCCAGACACCATGCGACGACGGAAGTGCCACCATGGCAAAAGGCAAACATGCCTCTACTCTGGGCCCGGGCAACAAGAACACATCATTTCCTGCAAAAGCTACCCTGCCAACACACACCAATGGGAACAATAATTTTCACAAATAAAGCTTCAGACAAGAAGAGTCAGGGAGTAGAAAATGTGAACAAATAGCACAAGTGACTAGCAATGTAATTAACACTCATTAAAATTTATGTTATTCAGAAGCGAAAATATCAGCACCTGCTGATACAATAACTCAAGAGTACACATGTACCAAGATAGCTTTGTCTCCGACATAGATCACGTTACTATTGATTCCCTTCATGAGGCTTACAACAGGGAATACTCTTACATTTGCACGACATGTTACTTGCAACACAAATTGCAATTAATAAAACTGGCTGATGATCATCCACTCAGTCACTCATAGGTGCATTAATATAACAGGTGCAATTTTAGATAACACAGACACGGGCTTACTCAAATATAACAAAACAACGCTTAACTCCACTCAGTTGTGAAGGAGCTGTACCTTGCAGGATTCCAGCCAGGGTATTATTGCATTCTACCCACTTGGGTGATTGTTGAGGAGCTTCAGATATAAATCATGACTGTGAGTCAGAAACTAAGAGCATAAGTTTGCCGTGTTCCACTGTTTTGTTTCAACCATATTGTCCCTGTTGTGAGCAGCACTTGTTTGTCTGGGATGACTTTAAGTGAGCAATAATGCAATGTACTTGTTGGATGTATACCATTGTGTTTGTGTTTCATGTCACTAGGACAATCCTTCCTTGTTCCATATTGTGTGTTTTATTTCTGTGTGTAGCAATGTGTGGGGTCATTTTTGACAAGCATGACAGCATACAGATGTGCAACTAGAAGCCCTATAATCATCCTTCAGACAATTGTTGAACAATGTGTTGGGCATCGCAATTGGTTTGTGTTCACTACACGTGGCTTGCCAGAATTTGCTGTACTTCTGCAAAACACAAGGCAAGTGGCACATGACAAATGCAGCATTAGCAGGGACTAGATTCATCTCAAATGCCCAGATTGCTTGGTGTTGCAGGTGCCCTGCTTTTAGTTCCCATATGTGCTGTGCCATGGTAGTACTGTAGGCTTGATGATTTCAGATTTGCATTTATTTTTGAGAAAAGCACATCTCTCATCTAATGTCAGAAAGCTATTGAAACTCAGGCAAGTTTTAAATTATGTTCTTACAGACTGGTCAACATTTTCTATAAAGAGCACTGATAAAATTATGTCTACAAAGGATACATTTAGTTGTAATGCCATCAGCACATCAACATGGCAAGTTTTAAATTATATTCTTACAGACTGGTCAACATTTTCTATAAAGAGCACTGATATAATTATGTCTTGAAAGGATACGTTTAGTTGTAATGCCATCAGCACATCAACATTGCTTGAAATAGTGCATGAAGTTCACTTGCACCTTCCCCAGTCACTGATGGGAGCATTAACAACTTCTTCAGATGTGCTGATGCAATCAGTCTAGGGTTATTGTATGTGCTGAAAACCGTATCAAAAGCCACATTAAAATTAGCGACAGTCACCAGAAGACGGGCAATTACATTGTGAGCTGCACATGTTACTGAACTAAGCAAATGGTTATTTAGCATTGTCCTCTAGTTCCTCATTATTTACCACAAGGCTTACAAATGTCACAAAAATGCCTGAAGTGCTTTACATCACATTTGAATGATGGCAGTTTTATGAGGGTCCACTTTATGGTACATTCTGATGCATTCAAGTGAGATCCCCCCCCCCCCCCCCCCCCCCTCCCATGGGGCTCACGGTTGTTTCAAGAGTTCACACGTGGTGCACATGGGGCTCTGAGCTATTGCAGCCAATTCTTCATTACTGGGCACATTTGTCACCCTGCCCTACCTCCCTATCCTTGCTCACTCCCAGTTGCCCCCTCCTTCCCCTTTCTCAGTGCTCTGATTCATCTCGACATGGCTATCCACTTGGTTTCCTTTATTGTTCGCAATTTAGTTCCTTCTGCCTGTTCATTAATCTTTTTTTGGTTTTTAGGTCCCCACTTGAGCTTTGACCTCCACTTCAAAATTTCCTGTTTTTTTAGTGTGAGCCATTTGGGGAACAACTCCCTCCCTGTCGTCTGCAGTGTGGATTCCTCTCGCCCTTCCCCCCTGTAGCCCCCTTGTACCCCACAAGTCTCCTGATTGTGTGTCTTATGCTGAGGTTCACCAAAAGTATGAGACACTCCATTCAGTGTCACTATCTTCAACTTTCCTCTCTGTTACTTCATTTCCTCCTCCTACCTCTTCTTTGCCCAACCCCATCCCCCTATCCCTTCTCCCTCTGCTTCCCCTGCAGTTGCCACTACCTCCTGTCTGTTCCCTCTCCCCAACAAAGAAGAGTTCCCCTTCTTTGGCACCTGCCTGTATTGGGCTCCCTCCTCAGACCCGCCTGACCAGCATTTCTCAGGCTGGAAGACTCCTACCATCACTCAGATAGTGCGTCTGTGTGTCCCAAAGCCGCCCACTCTCTTTCAGTTCTGGATCTTGCAAACACCAGTACTCCCTCTGTGCTCTACCCTCCTCCAGCTCCAAAAGAAGAGGAGGAGGAGGAGGAGGAGGAGGAGGAGGAGGAGGAGGAAGAGGAGGAAGAGAAAAAGAACAAAAAGAAACATGAATCCTATGACAAGGTGCCACCCCTCCCCCCCCCCCCCTTTCGCGCTGTCACCAGTAGTGCCATCTCCCACCCACGTCTGACATCATATCTTATTTACAGATGGCACCTCATCCTTGTAGGTGACTACTACTGACCACAATAGTGGTTAAAGAGCAAACATCTCTGGCAATCGCCATTTGCAGTGTCCACCTCCCTCCAGACAGGATAATTCCTTACTTTGCACTGTCTACCTTAATCCAGCAATGCCCGCCTCCATTTCTCCTCCTTTGGGACTTCAGTGCCCACCACCCACAGTGGGACAGTGTCACTTCAATGGGTAGGGGTCTCCTAATAGACCAGCTTATTACGGACATGAATTTGTCCCTCCTCAATGACGGGTCCCCTACCCATTTTGATGCTCCTCACGGCACCTTTACCACTATCGATCTGATGATCTCCTCCCCTGCCTTCGTGGCTTCCCTCCGTTTGTCAGCCTGTGATGACGTTTGTGACAGTGACTGATATCCAGTGATCCTATTGTTCCCCTGCTACTGTCAGGTGGACAGGTCCCCAAGTTACGCATTCCACAGGGCCGATTGCCCTTCGTATACGTCTGCTGTGCACTTCTACACCTCCCTGTCGAATTCCATTGATGCAGTTGTGCAAGGCATCTCTGCCACTATTCTTCACACTGCTGTCTCCCCTATGAACAGGTCTCCTCATCATCGATCGGTACTTCGGAGGGCCGAGGATGTCACAGTCGCTGTCCACGGCCGCTGAAAGATGCTGCTGTATTGTAAGCGACACCTTTCGCAGACGGACCTCTTCGGTTTTAAGTGCGTTCGTGCTAAGGCTCATTACCTTCTTAAGCAGCATAAAAAGGAATGCCAGTAGCACTGTGTGTCCTCTCTGAGTACATACGCCCCTTCATTGCAGGTTCGGTCCGAGCTCCGTAGCGTTCTCGGCTGCCAGAAACATTCAGTTGTCCAGGCCCTCTGCACTGAACCTTTGGTCCTCGCAGAACACCTTGCTACACACTTTGTGATGGCATCAGCATCACTTTTCTATCCTGCTACCTTTCTCCAGCAGAAATGCAGTGTTGACCAGAACTCCCCCCCCCCCTCCCCCCTTTGTTTCATCCCGCACCACATTGAGCGATATAGTGAACCCTTCACTGACTGGCAATTGTTGCAGGCTCTTAACTCTTCATGGGGCATGTCCACAACCAGATGGTCTAGGGTCTTCAACTGCATTTGGTTCACAGATACTTTTCTGTCACAATGACAAAACAGTATAGATGTCACTGTCCTTAAGGCCAGGAAGAACCCAACGGCTCTTGACAGCTACCACCCAATTAACCTGACAAGTGTACTACATAAACTGCTCAAGAGGATGGTTAGCTTCAGATCATGTTGGGTACTCGAATCTCTCGGCCTTTAGCCCCGGTATCACTGTGGCTTCCAAATGAGACGATCTACAACTGACCATTTACTTGGAATGGAAAAAGCCACCCGACAGGCTTTTACTCACCACCAGCTCCTTGTTGTGGGCTTCTTTTTACCTACATAAGGCACACGACATGGCTTGGTGCCGTCACATTTTAGTTACCAACCGTGACTGGGGCTTCCGAGGTCCCCTTCAGATTTTTATCCACGAGTTTTTCTCTCAGCTGTCTTCTGGGTTCAAGTTGGCACTTTACTCAGCACCCATGGAATTCTGGAGAATGGTATCCCACAGGGTTCTGTGGCAAGTGTCACACTCTTCCTCCTTGCAGTCCATGGGCTTGTGACCTCTGTTGGGCCTCTGGTTACTCTGGCATTGTACGTCGATGATTTTTGCATCTGATGAAGCTCCCACTAAGTATCATCTGGTGAGTGCCAGCTCCAAGATGGCATCCCGTGGGCCTCTGCATGGGCCACCTCCTATGGCTTCCAATTTTTTCCCTCCAAAATGCATTTTTATCATCGACTCATAGTACACCCCAATTCTAAATTTTATTTAGGTGACCAGCTTCTCTATGTTGTAGCACAGTCCTGTTTCTTGGGCCTTATTTTTGATAATAAGCTGACATTGCTGCCCTACATTTGCCACCTAAAGACTGTATGTATGTGGAAGCTTAATGCCCTCCACCTCCTGGCCCTTACATCTTGCAGTGCAGACTGTATTACTCTTCTCCATCTTTACCGTTACCTAGTCTTCTCCAGACTAGATTGTGGTAGTCAGGTTTATGGCCCAGCAGCTTATTCAACTTTGAAACTACTTGACCCTCTTCATCATTGTGGAGATCATCTGGCTATTGGTGCCTTTCGCACTAGTCCCGTTGATAGTCTCCTGACAGAAGTGGGGATTCCCCCTCTACACATAAGAGTGAACCAACTACTACTTTCTTACGCAGTCATCATTTACCGATTCCCTGACTATCCAATGTACTCTGCGGTCTTTGCCAATGAGGAATGTATCCCTCCTGGCACCCACTCTTGCATGGGATTGCCGGTTGGCATGCGTATCACTTCCCTCTGTCGGGATCCCCACCTCCACTCACTGTAATGCACCTCGTGTCTTTCCTCCCATACCCCTCCCACCCTTGGGTGGTAACTAGACCACGAATTAGGACTGACCTATTCCAGGGTCCTAAGATATCTGTCGACCCTTTCATTCTCTGCCATCTTGTATGTGCCATCCTTGAAGAGTTCTAGGGTGCCACAATCTGTTACACTGATAGTTCTAAGACAGTTGATAAGATAGGATACACTTTGTCTCCTACTGTCATTTATTGCCAGGATCATTTAGTGTGTTCATAGCAGAGCTTCTAGAAATTCACAGAGCTCACTTTTTTTTCTCGGGCCTCACTCCACACTGTTTTAATCTGTTCAGACTCAATGAGCAGCCTGCAGGCTATCGACCAATGCTACTCTCGTCATCCTCTGGTCTCTTCTATCCGTGTCCTTCTGTCGGCCCATGAGTGTGCCATCTGTTCGGTTGTTTTTCTCTGGGTCCCAAGTCATGTGGGCATCCCAGGGAATGAACTGGCTGACTGTTTGGCTAGAAAAGCAGATACTTACTGCCATTTCCTTTCATGATTTCAGCTGTGGATATGCGGGTCTATGTCAAATCTCTCTTTGCCCAAAATTTAAATGACATCTGATGTGCTACTGCTCATAGTAATAAACTCCCTAAAATCAAGTAGTCCTGTGCTGTTTGGTGCTCTTCCTTCTGCTCTGCTCAGAGGGAGTCAATGTTTTATGCCATCTGTGCGTTAGTCCTACCAGGCTCCCACATTGTTTCCTCCTATGTAATGACTCTCCCACACAATGTGGTTGTTGAGCCAGACTGACGGTATCCCACATATTGGTGGAATGTCCCCTTCCTTTGGCCCTTTGTGCCAAGTAAATTTAATATTAGCAGACAATTCTCAGATGGTTGAAGTGGTCCACAATTTCCTCTGTGAAAGTGGTTTTCATTTACAGATACAAGGTTCTACTTCAGTCTTGGAGCAGGGGTTGGGACCTCTTTTCCAAACTTCTCAGTGTGGGGCCCTATGAACACTCCCTCATGGAAAGACCACCCCACTTTTTTGCTTTTTTCTTTCTTTTCCCAGGTTTTACATTTGGTCTAACATTTTATGCCTTTTACTTTGTGTTTTTAATCTTCATTATTTTATTATTTTACTCCCCTGACTGGATCCATCCACTTTCAGCGGAACCTCTTTCTTCTGTGTCTGACTTAGGAATTGTGGGACTGATGACCTCACCGTTTGGTTCCACAACCCCTCTCAATCAATCAATCAGTCAAGTGAGATCCATCATCTAATGAAATTGACTTCATCCCCATGCTGCTCCATTGAAGCTCACTGCATTTTCACCCACAGGTGGCTGCTCCTGCATGGAATTTCATCCAATCCATCACAGTCCGGCCCATGTGGACCAAAATGTTATTGTCCACACAGCAATTTAAATCGTCAATTTTATCTGAGGACCAGGAATTTAAAGGACTGTGTATTTGTTCACATTCAGTTAGATGGCAATGAATGACAGTGTGTGTGGAGAAGCACTTATAGTTGACAGTTGACACACACATAAATGAAAATACACATATTCAGCCTTCAGTGTAAGAGGCGTGTGTGCAATGATCTATGACAGATGCCAGATCGAGTATTCTTCCACAACTGTTTGCTCTCTTTCTGTGGCAATTGTCTTATTAGCCACCCTAGGAATGTGGTGTCTTGGCCGTTATCCCTCAGGCAGAAATGACTTGAGAGAAGGCAGCGCTCTCCACTGACTTGGACAAGTGTAGCGACCAAACAACCACCTACTCCAGTCGGCTCTCAAGCATCACATATCCCATCAAAGACAAGGCTAACTGTGAAAGCAGTCACGTAATCTACAAGCTAAGCTGTGACCACTGTGCCATGTTCTGTTGGATGTGTCAAACAACGAGCTGTATGTTCACACGAATGGCCACAGACAAATTCTGGCTGAGAGGTAGTTGCACTAGCCAGTTGAATGCGCTGCCCAACAGAACATTCTTCACTTTAATGACTCCTTCACAGCCTGCATCATATGGATCCTTCCTTCCCACACTAGCTCCTGTGAACTGCATAGGTGGGAATGCCCCTTCCACATTGCGATATTGCCAAAGAATGCCAGATAAACGGCCACAGTTCTAACACACATACTAGAGCATCTCATGGTATTTTATCTACAACAAAACTATGGCAAAAAACCACCACCTCACTGCAGGTATCAAAATATTGAGGACAAAAGTGATTTTAAATTTTTGGTTAGCAGAAAAAGGAACACCAGCAAAATGGTATGGTTCACAACAAAATCAAAAATATTTGCCAAGCACAGAAACAAAACTTCGCAGCCTAATGACATAACCTGCTTGGAAAACCAACCAGGACTTAATGGTACCCAAGAGAGAGTAGCAGCAAATTTCAAGATTCATTATGTTCTGAAGATAAAGAACCTTTATTTGTCCAGATTATGTGTAAAATGATAGTTGAACATTTCAATGCCATTTGGAAATTTTCATTTACTTTGCTTGCTTCATTATTTCTGTCTGTGAATGCTAACTGAATTTGGTGGTATCAGATTTAATAAATGCAACTTGATGAGTAGCTCTTTGTAATTTACACCAGAAAAACTATGAAGTTTATAAATTACATTTCTTCCCCATTACAGAGGAATAAATTGGCTGTCTAGCATCACAGATGCATTTCCTGGAATATCTAAACTTCTGACTTATAATCTACTGTACTAGAACTTAGTTGGTTCACAATGTCAACTGTTGTGAGGTGTAGGCTGACGTTCAAGAGATTAGTAATGAGGACTCGATACACAAAGAAGTGGGATGCAAACATGCTAAGGAATCTGATAAGCTTGAAGTTCTCCAAGGCTCTAAAAAAAGCAATAAGAAATAACTCATTAGGCAGTACAGTTGAAGAGGAACACATGTCTCTAAAAAGGGCAATCACAGAAGTTTAAAGAAAAACATAGGTACAAAGAAGGTAATTGGGAAGAAAACATTGGTAACCAAAGAATTACTTCAGTTGATCAATAAAAGAAGGAAGTACAAAACTGTTCAGGGAAATTCAGGACTACAAAAATAAGTTGCTGAGGGGTGAAATAAATAGGAACAGGGAAGCTAAGATGAGATAACTGCTTGAAAAATTTGAAGAAATAAAAAAAAAAAAATAAAAAAAAATGATGGTCAGAAGGACTAATTCAGTATGTAGGAAAGTCAAAACAATGTTTGTTTGAAATTAAAAGTGAGGGTGGTAACATTAAGAATACAACGGGAAGTCCACTGATAAATTCAGGGAACAGGGTAGATAGGTGGGAAAAGTACTTTGAAGGCCTCTATGAAGGGGTAGATTTGCCAGATGTGGTAGTAGAAGAAGCAGGAGTCTAGTTAGAAAACATAGGGGATCCAGTATTAGAATCAGAATTTAAAAGAGCTTTGGAAGACTTAAAATGAAATAGGGCACAATGGGTACATAACATTCCATCAGAATATCTAAAATCATTGTGGGAAGTAGTAACAAAACAATGAGTCATGTTGGTGTGTAGAATGTATGTCTGGCAATATACTATCTGAATTTCGGAAAAATACCATCCATGCAATTTCAAAGACTGCAAGAATTGACAATTGTGAGAATTATCACAGAATCAGCTTAACAGTTCATGCATCCCACTTATTGACAAGAATAAGAATGGTAAAGAAAATTGAGGATGTATTACATGACGATCAGTTTGGCTTTAGGAAAGGTAAATGCACGAGAGAGGCAATGTGATGTTGTGGTTCAAAATGGAAGCAAGACTAAAGAAAAATAAAGACACGTTCATATGATTTGTCAACCTGGAAAAAATGTTCAACAATGTAAAATGGTGCAAGATATTAGAAATTCTGAGGAAAATTGGGGTAAGCTATAGGAAGAGATGGGTAATATACAATATTTACAAGAGCTAAGAGGGAATAATAGGCGAATAACCAACAACAAATTGCTTGGATCAAAAACAGTGTAAGACAGGGATGTAGTCTTTTGCCCCTACTGTTCAATCTGTACACCATAGCAGTAATGATGAAAATTAAGAAATGTGATTAAATTTGAAGGGGAAAGTATATCAGTGATACATTTTGATGATGACATTGCTATTGTGAGTGAAAGTGAAGAATTAAGTGATGTGCTGAATGAAGTGAACAATGTAATGAGTACAGAATATGAATTGAAAGTAAATTTAAGATAAGATGAAATTAATGAAAAGTAGCAGAAATGAAAAGAGTGAGAAACTTGAGATTGGAATCGATGGTCACGAGGTCACCTAGGCAGCAAAACAACCAATGATGGTTGGAGCAAGGAGGACATCATAAGGAGACTAGCTCTGGCGAAAAGGTGTTCTCTGGCCAAAAGAAGTCTACTGGTGTCAAACATAGTCCTTAATTTGAGGAAGAAATGTCTGAGAATGTATGTTCAGAGCACAGCCTTGTATGATAGTGAAACATGGACTGCAAAAGAACCAGAGAAAAGAGAATCGATGCATTTGAGATTATGTGCTGCTGATGAATGTTGAAAATTGTGTGGGCCCATATGCTAAGGAATGAGGAGGATTTGCCTGGAATTGAAGAGGAAAGGAGTATATGGATAACACTGATAAGGAGAAGGGTCAGGTTGATAGGAGATGGGTTAAGACATTAGGGGATGACTTCTGTGTTACTAGAGTGAGAAGTAGAGGGCAAAAACTGTAGAGGAAGATAGAATACATCCCATAAATAATTGAAACAGATGTTGCAAGTGCTACTCTGAGGTTAAGAGTTTGGTTCAGGAGAGGAATTCATGGTGGGCCACATCAAACCAGTCAGAAAACTGATGACAAAAAAGTCAACAGTTATGGAAAGGATAGATTGATGCTCATTTTAAACATGACACATGGCCAAGAGAAAAGTGTAGCACCATGCACAAAATGCAGATAATCATAACCTACCAAATTTCAATGGCTGCTTCACAGCCCAGACCATCTGGTTTGTCCCCACCACCACCACCACCACCACCACCACCACCACCACCACCTCAAGCTTTTCTGAACTGTGAAGCTGGAAGTTATCCTTAAAACACATTCACTGCTCCAGAAATCATCCTGGCCTCAACCTATCATAACCAATTGTTCCTACACCATTCACCCAACATTTTGCACAGCATGCATGATCAGAATCTTTGTGGGTTTTCATCTAGTAGGTAATTCTGTTCAAATATTGATTTCAGAGTCTGTTTTGATGTTATGCAATGCATGGATGTCAATGAGATAGTATCGAAGTTCTGTTAAACAGTTCTGGTATCCTTTTTGTAGATGGGTATGTCCTGTCCTTCCTTCCAATCACTGGGCACAGTCCATTACCTTAATGTATCTACAGTGTAATGTATTATAGTGAAAATGGGATCTAAGTGTTGGAAATTGTAGATAGGCTCCGACAAGCATTTCTCCACTCCCTTAATCCTTGTTCCATGTCAGTGATTTTAGCTGTTTCTCAATGCCAATGACACTAATATCTACATCACTCATCTGTGCAGTGGTGTGAAAAGGAAACTGAAGCATTTCTTCTGTATTTTCCTTTGTAGTGGAAAGAGATATGTAGTGAGAATTAGTAAAACACAGTGGAAGGAAAAAGAGGATATCTGGTCAGGGCATTCCAGGGCTGTCAACACAAAATTAAGTAGGGTAATCCTGGAATAGGTTTAATAATAATAATAAGAAGAAGAAGAAGAAGAAGTAGTAGTAGTAGTAGTAGTAGTAGTAGTAGTGTAAGCTACAATAAAAAATGGTTGTATCTGGGAACTTTGAAACTTTCTAATTGATCTAATGGTGAAATAGATATTTTGACACCATATTTTAAACTGACATTTCCAGGGGCAGGTGCGATAGCTGACCAAAATTTGTTATGAAATGAAGATTAAAATTGCAAAATCATACAGAATCAATAAACAGTTAATCATTATCTCTGGGAATGTTAGTTTTTGTTTTGCAGAAATGTCAGTACTGACTTTAGAATTTGCCCATCCAAATAGCTAGAAGAAAAGCAAACACATATTTAGATCATTTATAGATTTTGAGGAGGATGAATTAAGCAGTTACTCTTTTCAAGAGTGGAAAATCCAGTTATTCTTTCCAAGATCATATACATGGAATATGAAAAAAGCTCCAACTACTGGTACAATGGAAAGTACACTTTGCCATGCACCATGCTGCAGTTTGCGGAGAGTGTAACTGTAGATGTAAACGTATACTAAATAACATTGTGGATAGGCTATAATCCTGTCTTACTCTCTCCTCAACTACAATGCCCATCTTTATCTCTCTTTCTCTTACAACTTCAGTTGGTTTCTGAAGTTGCAAATAATTTTTTCTCACTGTATTTCATTCCTGCCACCCTCAAGATTTCAGTGTCTAGTCCAACCCACGTTGTTTCAAGATTCATGCTGGGAAATTGTGAGGAGAGGGTAGAACAGTAAGGTGCAATGGGGAGTTTATATGGTGTGTGGGAGGGGGATTGGGGGAAGGAGGGAAGGGAAAATACTATGGGTGCTTTCGTGGAATATAAGGTTGTGTGATGCTGGACTGGGAACAGGGAAACAGTTAAGTAGATGCAGGACAGACAAGGTGGTTTACGGGAACATAGGAACTCACCCTGCAATATATCCAATGTGTACAGTTCTAAAAAGCTGATGTTGGCAGGAATCACATTGGTGGATGCAAACATAGTGTTGGACAGTGCTCTTAACAACTGGGTGGTCCAGTTGTTTTTTCAGGACATATTCTTGGTGGTCATTCATGCAGACAGATAGCTTGTCTGTTGTCTTGCCCAAGCAGAATGCAGCACAGTGGTTGCAGCTTAGCTTGCACATCACACGACTTGTTTCACAGATAGCCCTGCCTTTTATGAGATAGTTGATGCTTCTGACAGGAATGGAGATGGCAGTGGTGGTGGTTAGTGGAGGAGAATGTATGCGACATCTTGGTCTGTTACAGGAATATGAGCCATCAGACAAGGGGTTGGGAACAGGGGTTGTGTAACGATGGATGAAGTTATTGTGTAGTTTTAGTGGGTGGCAGAAAACTGCTGTGGGAAGGGTGGGAGAGAGAGAGGGTAGAACATTGCACATTTCAGGCCACACTGAGAGATCTTGGTGGAGAATGTGATTCAGTTGATCCATTCCTGGGTGGTGACAACAAGGAGAACACTCCTCTGTGGCTGGATGGTGGGGCTAACTGGGGGTGATGGGATGACTGGAGAGTTGTCGCCTAGGAGATGTCTCCAGTCACCCACCATCTCCCAAAGTCCCACTGTCGAGCTGCAGATGAGCACTACCCGCATGACTCATTATGACCCAGGACTGTAGCAACTGAATCACATTCTCTGCTATACCTCTCATTGTGGCCTGAAATGAAGAATGTTCTACCCACTATTGTTCCTACTCCTCAAACAGTGGTACGCTGCTTTCCACCGAATCTACACAATATCTTCATACATTCCTCCAACACCCCTGCTCCCAATCCCTTGTCTGTTGACCCATATCCCTGTAATAGACCTTGATCCAAGACCTGGTCCATACATCCTCCCACCACCACCACCACCACCACCTACACCAGTCCAGTCACAGAATCACCTACCTTATCAAGAGGCAAGGCTACCTATGCAACAAATCATGTGATGTACAAGCTAAGTTGCAACAACTGTGATGCATTCCACATGGGCATGACTACTGATAAGCTGTATTTCCATATGAATGGCCACTGACAAACTTGCTGAGAGACAGCTAGACCACCCCATTGTCGAGCATGCTGCCTGACACAGCGTTCTTCCCTAAAATGACTGCTTCACAGCCTGTGCCATCTGCATTCCTTGTACCAACACCATCTTTTCTGAACTGCACAGGAGCCAACTTTCCTACAATGTACCTTACATTGCTGTAACTCTCCCGGCCTCAACCTTGGTTCGTTAGTCATTTTCCTTCAGTTGCCTAACCCCCTCCCAGTTCAGACCCAACAATGCTAGCAGCCAACAAAGTGGTTGCAGTTACAGTGTCTGCTGACAGGGCATGACTTAATCGTGTATGCTGGAAAAGCCTGTGGTTTATGAGGCGTGTGAATAGAAGGTAACCATTGACTGTTGGGAGTGTGGTTGCTTAGAAGCCAGGCCTGCTGATGTTCTACCACTCATATATGTTTGCCTGTTTTGGGTAACACTCTTGATTTCCTCTCTTGACACATTACATGTGATGCTCATGTTTCTGGCTAGTGTGTCATTTCAGTTGGTTCAGTTCTTCAAAAAGCTTGAATTCTTGCTGTTGGCAACCTGTTATAGGGTGGATAGGATGTGATGTTTTCTCCCAGTTTGTGACTTAATGCATCTGAAACTGTACATTGAGGAGGCGTTGTAAAAGTGGTGACAAAGGTGTCTTGTGCATCCATCAATCCAGTTGCATCATCTTTGACATCCGCAGCAACTACAGTAACAATATGCTGAAATGTTGACCATCTGTAACTGTTGTCATTTTGAGAGAAACTGCAGCAACATGTGTCAATGACACCAGAAACCTTCCTGTTTCCCCAACCCATCCAACTTCTTGGACTTCTTGGCATAGTTATGGACAAGTGGATAAACTGCATTAAATGGATGAAAAGTTATTAACCCTGTATACAGGGTGTACCTGTTTGTCCAGATGCAAATTACAAAACGTTTAAATCAAATTTTCTTTAGCTGTCAGAGGGACATCAATCAGCATTATTGCTTTGATTGTAGCTTTTCTTTTTTTTTTTACAAAGATATGAACAATGGTATGACTTTTTCAATGACACCCTCTATTTTTTATTCTGTAATTCATTTCCTCTCCTAAAGACTTATTCAAAAATGTATCACATCCATGCGCTGTTGTTGACAGAGGACAAATATAAACATGAGTAAAATGCACACTCGTCATTCCATCAACCATCGTCAGTTTGAGTTGTGTGAGTAGAATGGACACCAACAAAGAGCAGTTAGAAATGCTACTCATCTATGGGGAGTGTAAGTTAGCACAACACTAATTGCAATACTGTTCTCTTATGTAATGGTATATTTAGTACAGTACTTTAATCCTTTTAAGTAGTGTTGTGTAGAGTATGCATATAGTAAATACTGTCCTCCTTACAAACTGCATTGACATAACATTTCTTTTGTTGTTGTTGTTATTATTATTCTTGTTGTTCTTGTTGTTGTTGAAGGTTGGTGAAATGCTACACAGGCAGCAGAACTGTACAGATAGCTATATCCTGATAAGTACCCACTTTCCTGATGGATGTTTTCTCATCTTGTTGCGATGCTTCAGGAAATGGGAAATTTCATCCCACAACAACACAATCGTCATCTCACTCCCTCATACAGAGATGCCCAAGTCACTGTTCTTGCTTTCATTGCCATGAATCTGCATGTGAGCACACAACAGCTTGAACACAAGATGGGCATTCCAAAAACAAGAGTACATCATATTCTTACATGCCACCAGTTCCACCCTTACTATACACACCTACATCAAGAACTACATGGGAATGATTTCCAGAATCATGTACAGTTCTGTCAGTGGGCACAGCAGCAAATCCTCATCGACCCGAACTCCTCCTCCAATGTTTTGTTTAGTGATGGATGTACTTTCTCAAAAAAAGGGTAAGTAAATTTAAAGGAACATGCATTATTGGTCCAGCAAAACCCCACAATGGCTTAGATAAGTGGAACATCAGCATCTATGGAGAGTTAATGTCTGTTGTGGGATGCTTGGTACCACAATTATTGGCCCTTGTTTCACCAACGGTAGTCTATACGGCACAGCTTATGCCAGCTTCCTGAGACGAATTCTTCCTCGTCTTCTGGATGAAGTGCTACTAAGGACCAGAATGCATATGTGGTATCAACATGATGGATGTCTAGCACATAATGTCTTGCATGTATGTTGTGTTCTGAATCGAAGGTATCCTACCAGATGGATTGGTCAAGAAGGAACAGTTACTTGGCTTGCTAGGTCTCCTGATTTAAATCGTCCAGACTTTTTTTTTTCTTTGGGGATGCATTAAAGACGTTGTCTCTTGCCATATTTGACAAACTCCAGAGGCCAGACAGGAACATATTGTGCTTGCTTGTAATTCTCTTTAGCACCAACACTGGAAGGAGTAAATAATTCTTTCATTCAATATGTGTGCGATTGTATCAGTGTCCAGGGTCACCACTTTGATCGCCTCTGAATGTTCTCCTCCTGAGCAGTGGTACAGTAGAGTCAAAGCCAATTATGTGTTACGTTTTTACTTGGTTTTCTTTTGTTTTCTGACAACTCCAGGAAATGAATGAGTTTATAATCCTGGGCACAAAGTCATTGTTATCTTATGTAATTAATAACTTTATGTTTCAGTAAATGGTACACAGTGATACATTTTTTAATACGTCTTTAGGAGAAGAAATGAATTACCGAATAAAAAATACAGAGTGCCATTTAAAAGTCATACAGCTGTACATATCCTTGTAAAAAAAAAAAAAAAAAAAAAAAAAAAGCTATACTGAAGCCAATCGTGCTAATTGATGTTTCCCTGAAGGCTAAAGAACTTTTGCTTAAAACATTTCATAATTTGCATCTGGACAAACATTTATTTAGGGTGGCCAAGATAAATGGGACACCCTGTATGAGAGTGCAGATCTCCTACCTTCTAGTTCCTTTCTGTGTAATTTGGTGTGAAAGGTTTGTCTACACATGAACACTGCTTCACTGAAGTTTGGTGATTATTGTATAGCAATGACTGCAAATGTGGAGTGTAAATAGCAAGTTTTTGGCAATGCAGCTTAAGTTAAAACGGCTATCAAAGTGCATTAAAAAACTGGATGAAGAGTGGATAGCAGAATTAAAGGGTATGTCCAGAGATTGTAAGTTTGATTGTCATCAGTGTGGCATGTCTAATGTAGATGCTATTACCTGTGATACAATTACAAGGTTTGCTTTGGATCAGTTGTTGCAAGTGACGTCTTCAGTTAACTGATCTCTCTCTTGGTGATGTGGCACAGTCAGTATTGTCATATGAACTGTCTGTGCAGACCCAGGAAGCATTTGTTGACGAGTGCCACTTAGTGTAAGGGGATCGTAGTTCTTCCTCAGTACACTGTCAGACGACACTGCAGGGTCTCATTCCTTGGGGCTGATCTGCACGTCCCACCATTAGTTGTCAAAAAGCAGTCTTGCTGCAGCTCTGTTAAGCAACTTAATAAGACAGATGGTAGGAATAGGCTTTCCCCATTATTGGACACACCTTCATATGAAAGGTGTAGTGCTATCATAATCCGTGGTCCAGTACACAAGAAAAGACTGGCCACCTCCTTGGCACTGGTAAGCTTCTTAGATTGTAGGGCATGCCTCAGTTGCCACACACAACATACGTGGTGGAAATGTCTGCATTTAAATGAAGGTGGGGCTCAGGTGCAACCACAGTAGCCGCATCACTGACGTTTATGCTATGGAGTGTAATGTTTACAATGTTGACTAGTTGTCAATTAACACATTTTCCATGCCTAGCTCACAAATCTGGTAAGCAGCTCACAATCTTGTCCATTTTGAGATACTCGGTTGTGTTTCAGCTTGATGTTGGTGCTGTGGCCTTGTTGGTAAATGTGCCATACGTATCATGAGCTGTGTAGAATTTAACAAGAAAAGTATCTCCTATAGTTGCCAAAGAGTTCCATTAAGAGGTCAACTGGTTGTGGCAGCAGAATATGAGAATCTGGAGCACCAAGTAACATTCCTGATAGTCAATTCCTCTTTGGCAACAAATAATTGGGGATTTAATCCTTTTACAGCATTTTGATTTCAAGGTTGTTGATAATGTTAATGGGATGTCACCAGTTATTTCTTTTCATGAAACAGAATCACTTTCACAGTTCCATAAACAGCTGAGCAAATGCTGGGTAAAGCAAGGGATTTTGTGGCCCACATTCAGCTTAAGTGACCTGGGAACGCAAAGTTTTCCTGTGCTTGCGCTTTACCATTTGCTATGGAAGTTGTATTTGACACTGAATTAGCCAAATTGAAGGAATTAAGGATTATTTTGATTGCAGCATTGAGTGAGTGGGCAACGCCATTAATGTTGGTTAAAAACCCAGTGCAGGAATTTGGTTGTATGGCTGTTTTATAGCAACAACTAAAACACAGAGGAGGAAGTTCATCCAATACCGGTCACTGAGGAGATACTAATGAGGGTGGCTGGTGGACATTATTTTTCTAACATTGATTTGAGACACCCGTAGCTGCAGTTGCTCATTATTAAAATATAAGTTTAACAAATTGCTTTTTGCTGTTCCTACTGTTCGAGAATTTCATCAAGCAGAGAGTTCACCATACCCTGAATTGTGCATCTTATCTGGATGATTTAATTTTCAGAGGTGCCACCAGCATTTTCAGAACTTACAGGAGGTGTTTCAATCATGGAGGACAGTGGTGTGCATTTTAGGTGACGAAATTGTACATTTTTGCACCCAGTGTCAAGTATTAAGCCCATGCCTCAAGTAATGACTATTTTGTAGCAATTGATTAACTGCCCATACATCAGAACTTGAAGGAGCTGATGTTGTTCCTTGCCAAGGGGAACTAGTATAACAAATCCAAACAAAATGCAGTTGTCGTCTCTCACCCTCTGTCAGCTCCATAAGAAAGATGCAAAATTTGTTTGGTCAGACACTTGTCAGAATGCCTTTTTGTGGTTAAAACATAATGTTCCTTGCCTTACTACCTTTAATCCCAGAAAACCTTAATACTGGCTGCTGATACATCACAGCAGATAATTATCTTTGGACCTAAAGCCCTTCCACCCACCTAAAAGAATTACTCTCTGATAGAGGTGGTGTTAAAAAGTTTTCTTTCCCTGTATGGCTCCAGATTGCAGTTGGTCATGTATCATAAACAGTTAGTACCATTGAACAATATTTCTCAACAATTATTTTAATGATATCCAATTCTGGCCCAACACCCGGCATGCTAATGCCAATACATTATCCCAGCTGCCTGTGGATCCTGATATGGAGTTTGATAGGGAAAAAACAATTTGTTTTGCCACTTACAGTATTTTAGAAACAACACTGAAAGATCAGTTGAGATTACCTGCTCATCTTTCCACAGATGGCCATCCTGTTTTTGACCTTATTTCAGTATGAAAGGGAGGATCAGTCTGTCGTTCAATCTTGTCGCTTCAATTGGACAATGAATGCAATGTTGTAGTTACACCTTCATCTTTTCCACACATCCTCTGGTTGCTGCATCCATCTCACCAGGGCACGTCTCGCATGAAAGCATTAAGTTGGTGGCATATATATTGGCCCAAGATAATCTGCTACATTGATTGTCAGGTGAGGCTGTGTCGTGCCTATTCATGGAACTGAGCGACCACTCCCCAGAAGGTTTCAACTTGCCCTCAATTGGCTAAGACAGGGAGGAAGAGTACAATCAGATTTTGCCAGTCCCTTTCCTGGGGAAATGTGGTTGATACTAGTGGACCTCTGGTTCCACATCCCCTACTTGCATGAATGTCAACAACAACAGTGAGATCCACCAGCAGTGAGAGGGTGCACCAGCCATCCTGTTCTCCCACAACTGCCAGGTCACAGCTTCAAGGTTTGGTGCATTCTGTCACAGCAGTGGTATGCAGCACCTGATCACCACCATTGAACTGGGAGGTGGAGTGGAAGGTCAGGATATTTAAGACCTAAGTGTGGAGGGTGCTGCAAATGATGCTGGTAAATGATGATCTTCCACAGTTTTTAGCCATATACTGTGTTATCCTGGTGAATGGCTATAGTCAGAGGGAATTTGTAGTGGGGACTGTGTGTTGGAAACACAGACTGACACTTTCACATTTTTATTAAAACTAAATACTCATCACAAAATCATTGATCACTATCTCTGTTTTTTGGTTACACTTTCTGTGGATTATATGTCCCAGTGGACATTTAGCATAATTGCTTCTTTTTAAAAATTTTATGCGCTTGAAGTTACTTAATCAAAAAACTGTAAAAGTGTAATGACCATTTACACAATTAAAATGTACTTGAAACTGCTTGAACAGGAAAACTGTAAAACAACAATGATTATTTACACAACTCAGTATAACAAGCAAAATTTTCTATTAATCATGGAATAGTGATTAAGGATTTTTCTCATAAATTTTTGACCACACCTTGCACACTAGGCGATGTAAGCATCTCGCTTACTGTTAAAAATAAGGTAGACTTTAACAACACTTAATTACCATCACTTGAAAAGGCTTGGTATATTTCTTTTGATTACCTCTCATTTGACAACCCATGTGCCATAGTTGCCTCATAGCCACTACACAGACAGCTACTGTGCAGCATACAGTGACAAATGGCAATGAACTAGTACTAGTGGCAATATTGACTGGAGGTCCACAAATGTTAAATTTTTTTAGATAATGTGAAAACAAGCTTACCAAGTTGTGAGAAAATTAGTCACATCACTAACAGTCTAGACTCCTAAACATAATTTTTCTTCAATGACTCAGTGGTCACACATTATAATTTCGCCAGTCACATATATCATTAGAACTTTATGTCTGACACACATTACCTCAAACATCATGTGCTAATAACATGCATAAAACCACCAACTTTTTTGTGTGGATACTGCTTCAGTGTATTTAAATATCAAATTGTACTTACATCTGTATTTGATTGTTTGTCACTGTAATGTGAACCTGTAAAATCACTCTGCTTATATGATACAGGAACACCTCATTCCACATGCATCTGCTCAGATGTTGCATTCACATACATATAATGAGAAGGGTTATGGTGAAGCGAGAAACAGCTTGATGTAACATAAGAATTACACATGTTCCTAAAAAGGGTAAATTTTGTTATGGAATCACAACTGTTAGCAGCAAAATGATGACAGAATACTGATTTGTCACCATGTATACACGTAGGCTGCAAAACCAGAAATGTAGACAAATGTCATACAGCAGTAATATAGGTGTAGAACACATGGTTAGAGGTACAGCCTTTATCCTCTGCTGTCCATATGTCACCCAGCAGTCTGTGGACAATCTGCACACAGTCCATACTGAGCTTGCCCAGGAGAACCTGCTGTCTCCTTGTGCCAACTTACACAGACTTCCACTCTGCAAATCTAGCTCCAGTTTCTGGCACAGTATACCACCACCCTCAAATCTCAAAGATGCTTGCTATCAAAAATTTGCCACTCTGTGGCACACTGTTTGGCAATAATAGGTGTAAAAGACATGGGAAGCTATTACAACAGTGACACAAGCTTTGCCAACTGCCATCTAATGAGCTAGCTCCAGGGCCTACAACTTGTACAGAGAATGTTGGTATTTTGTCTCAGTGTATAAGGCTATGGGACCTGTGACCCTACACCACAATTATTACTTAATATTGTGGCAGCATTCATCATACACAGTGCAGTAATTGCAACTGACAGCGGTTGCTTCGCTACCTCTGTAGCCACATCAGCAACCCACTGAACAAGGCAAATAAGAGTTGTCACATTTCAAGCTGTATTTTGTGGCAGCAGCTACATCTGAGAATACTGACATCCAGACAGAAATGCTGGCTGGGCTTCTGGCATATCTCCCCCTCCCCCCCAACCCCCACCCACCAAATGCTTAAGACAGAGGTATGGGCATCATTGGCCTTATATCTCCATTAAAGGGGGAAGAAGTGAGCATCCACACCTGTAGATCATGCCATGGTGATGGAGACTATGGAAACAGTGATGGTGGCATACAACAAACTGATTATGGTGGCTCCCGACAGGGTACACCCCGTCTGTGTGTAATGCAAAAAGCCTGTGCTATCTGAGGCAAGAAGGTATGGTGAACACTGACCTTCAGTAATTTTGTATTCATTAACTTAGAAACCAGACTGACTGATATTTTGTCACACATGAATGGTTGCTTCCACAGGGGAATCTCTCTCTTAGTTTACACTCTTGACAAGTTAAGTGTACTTCTGGTGTTTGTGGACTGTGCAAAGTTTTAGTTGGTTTAGTTCTGTGAACATTAGAACACTTGTTGTGAGAGCTTGATATGGTCTGGAGAGTGTGCGGAGTTTTGCCTCAGTTCACAAGTTTATACAAGTTTATACTTCTAAAGCCATACCCCAGGAATGAATTGTAGAAAGCAGGTTCACAAGCACATCTGAAGGTGTCCTGTTCAGTGCTTGATGAAATGTTATGAACAAAAGTTTTGTGTGCCATGACCTCACAACCTAGAAGGTTTACCGACAGCTAAGACATCAAATCATGAAAGCCTTCATTATACGATCCGTAAAGAAACTTATAAAGAAGCATACTTGTGCATAACAGGTATAAATCAAAGCATAGATTTATTGATAGAGAGATGTTAGATGAATGTGGTTGGCTGTCAAAAGATTAATGTGTGATGCTTTCAATGGCTACTGTAACAAAAATTTATTGAAAGACATTTCACAAATGTCAAAGAAATTCCAGTCAGTTGTAAAAGGTCAGTTGTAAGCTGCTTAAGAAGTTATTAGGAAGACAAAAAATATGTAGTATGCAGATATAATATCTAAGTCTCAGGATAAAATTAAAACCATATGGTCAGTCGTAAAGGAAGTGGCTGGTCTGCAGAGACAGGTCAAGGATATAGAATCAGTGTGTAGTGGGAATGTCCGTGTTACTGATAAGTTGCATATATGTACAGTATTTAATAATCACTTTCTGAATATAGCAGGTGAACTAAATAGAAACCTAGTCCCAACAGGGAATCATATAGTGTTCTTAGAAAAAAGTGTTCCAAGACTGTTACCTGAAATGCTCCTGCATGATACTGACAAGAGGGAGATTGAGTTAATAATTAAATCACTAAAGACCAACAACTCTCATGGATATGACGGGGTATCTAGCAGAATACTGAAGTCTTGTTCTATGTATATTAGCCCAGTACTTAGCCATATCTGTAACTTTTCCTTTAGGAGCGGTCAGTTTCCTGACCGATTAAAGTACTCGGTAGTGAAGCCACTTTATTATAATGTTGACAATTTTGGACCATTTTTTATGCCATTAATGTTTGCTAAAGTTATTGAGAAGGTTGTATATAAAGGGTTACTGGAGCATTTAAATTCACATAATTTGCTGTCGAATGTACTGTTTGGTTTTGGAAATGGTTTAACAACTGAAAATGCTGTATTCTCTTTTCTCTGTGAGGTTTTGGATGGATTAAATAAAAGGTTGCAAATGATAGGTGTTTTCTTTGATTTGACAAAGGCTTTTGACTGCGTTGACCACAAAATATTACTGCAGAAGTTGGACCATTATGGAGTAAGGGGAGTAGCTTACAATTGGTTCACCTCTTACTTTAAGAACAGAAAGCAGAAGGTAATTCTCCACAATATTGAGAGTGGTAGTGATGTTCAGTCCCAATGGAGCACTGTTAATTGGGGCGTTCCCCAAGGGTCGGTGCTGGGGCGACTGCTGTTTCTTATTTATATAAATGATACGCCTTCTAGTATTACAGGTGGTTCAAAAATATTTCTGTTTTCTGATGACACCAGCTTGGTAGTGAAGGATCTTGTGTGTAATATTGAAACAGTATCAAGTAATGTAGTTCATGAAATAAGTTCGTAGCTTGTGGAAAATAATTTGATGCTAAATCACAGTAAGACTCAGTTTTTACAGTTTCTAACTCTCAATTCAACAAAAACCAATATTTTGATCAGACAGAATGGGCATATTATACGCAAGACAGAACAGTTAAAGTTCCTAGGCATTCAGATAAATAGTAAGCTGTCATGGAAAGCCCATGTTCAGGATCTTGTTCAGAAACTAAATGCTGCTTTATTTACCATTAGAACAGTATCTGAAATAAGTGACAGTTCAACACGAAAAGTAGTCTACTTTGCAAATTTTCATACGCTTATGTTGTATGGTATTATCTTTTGGGGTAATTCTTCTGATTCACAAAGGGTATTTGTGGCTCAAAAATGGGCTGTTCGAGCTATATGTGGTGTAAGTTCGAGGACCTCTTGTCGAGCCCTATTCAATAGTCTGGGAATTCTGATATTGCACTCACAGTGCATATATATTTTTTAATGTCATTTGTTGTTAGCAATATTAGCTTATTCCCAAGAGTTAGCAGCTTTCACTCAGTTACTACTAGGCAGAAATCAAATCTGCATGTGGAATGCACTTCCTTGACTCTTGTGCAGAAAGGAGTGCTGTATTCTGCTGCATCCATTTTCAATAAGCTGCCACAAGAACTCAAATCTTAGCAGTAGCCCAAACTCTTTTAAGTCCAAACTGAAGAGTTTCTTCATGACTCACTCCTTCTATTCTGTCGAGGAGCTCCTGGAAGAGCTAAAAAATTAAGAAAATTGCAGTGTTACATTGTTGATTTTCTTTATTTAAATTTTTGACTTGTCGCCTGAATATGTTTCTTATATTTCGTTTTATCTGTTTCTAAAATCATGTTATAATTTCATGTATTGACTCGTTCCATGACCATGGAACAATAAATAAATAAATAAAAAATAAAAAAAGGCAGTCAGACACACTACAGCATTGCAGAGATCTGTTGTGTTGGCTCATAATAGGGTATCTTGAACAGAATGACTTTAATCCAGCCAGTAAGGAATCTGAAAACATTAGTCCTGTTAAATATAGTGTATGCTCCTCATCATCATCATTATCATCATCATCCTGAAAGCTATGGATCAAGCCAGTCTGCTAAGTGCAATATTTATTCACTTCTGAAAGCATTTAACTTGGTGCCATACCAATGCCTACTAACAAATGTACAGCTGTATATGATACTGACTGAATCTTGTGACTCATATGGAGGTTTTTCAATAAGGAGGATGCAGCATGTTACTTCAAATAGTGTGTAATCAATAGATAAGCCCCCAGGGGGCTCACTACACTTTGGTGAGTTTTTGCTTGGCTGTCATTAGGCCCTAGCCTTTGCAGCACCTCTTTCCTTCATGCTGCATGTCTATCTTTCTGTTATTCTCTTTCCTCTCCTTTGGGCAACATGTTTCCGCTGTTTTTGGGATTGTTTACTGAAGTGTTGGTAGTCCGACATCAGAACAGTCCTCCATCTAGAATGAGATTTTCACCCTGCAGTGGAGTGTGTGCTCTTACGAAACTTCCTGGCAGATTAAAACTGTGTGTCAGACTGAGACTCAAGTCGAGTCTCAGTCCAGCACACAGTATTAATCTGCCAGGAAGTTTCAGTCCTCCATCTGTTTTTCCCTCCGTTCTATGTTCACTGTATTTTCCCCTCCCTCCACTTGTGCGTTTGAGGTATCTCTTTCTCTCTTTTTCCTCCCTGCATGCTTATGAAGGTCAGTCCATGTACATGGCATGTATCAGGTGACTGGGTAATGTGTAATTCCCTGCCCCGGGTCAACAGTTAGGATTTGCACATACACCTGGTATAGCCCAGACCCTAGGAGGGATGATTGCAAGAGCTCTTACCATCCCAATTGCCAATTGGTCCCTCTGTCTGGAGATACAGATGCATGACCTGAGGTGGAAACAGTTACCTAAGGTGGCTGAGCCCCCGTCAGAGATCTCCAGAAGGTGTGCACCATAGGAAACGCTAACAATCAAGGCAGATTTTTTTTGCAGTGGGCCATCCTCCTCAGTCTACATCTAGTAAATGTAAATGGATCCAATGTGTTTCCCATTTGCAGCTCTGTTCCTTGTGTCATGTACTGAAGGTCAATCTTCAGCTACAGTTAATCCATTCATTACTCAGAAAGTCCTGCTCTCATGCACTTTGCCTTTGGAGGCAGTTGGTGATTTTCGAGCCCAACAACTGCATACAACCTCACTCTCCCACAGCTATCCTATTTATGTCAAGGATCATTGTGCAAAGAATTCTACATACAATGTTATTAACAACTGGCTGCTTGATAATCTGGTGGGGGAGGGGGAATCCAACATTATCTCTCTGCTCAGAGCACTACTACAGGCCATTTGGTAATGAAAGAGGTCAAAGCAAATTTGCTGCCTACATGCTCTCTCTTTCTCACATTTGGTGAATTATTGCTTCTATCAAAGATTAAATTGGGCTACAAAGTTATCACAGTTTGACTGTACATTCTGAAACCACTGTATCCTAACTGAACTTGGGTGTCCTCTTGAAACACAGAAATATGTGTTACTTGTGGTAGAGATGCTCAGGAGGTCATTTTCCTGCCTCTTCCTCCCAGCTGTATCAATTGTAATGACGACCAAGCCACCTCATCTCACAAGTGTGCCATGTATCTCAATGAAATGGCCACCCAGAAGACACAAGAGAAGGAAAATGTACCTGACTGTGTTTCAGGTAAGTTCTTGGCTAGTCATACACCCTGCATTTTACCATCTGGCACTTACAGGACTGCTCTTGCTAGGCGACACTCCTCAGAGAATGTGTCCGTACAGACTTGCAACCTCTAATTTGCTACTGCTGTTGTGAAATTGCCCAGTATCGTGATAGTGTCCCCATCTCCTTCACCCACAGCTCTTACAAAAAATTCGAGCTACTATTTACCATGCAGTATCCATTTTCTGACTCCAACACCCATCTACGTGTAATCCCAATTAGCAGCTTCCCAAGGCTGATGAGAGGCTTCACTCCCTCCTGACTACGTTCTGTGAACATCATCTCCCTAGTCATGATGACCAGATAGAGTTTCTTATGAACATTATCTTCACTGATGCAGAATGTTGCATGCCTTAGTTCTTTACCACACTGTGTCCTGGTCCACCGGTGGACTGAGGGATGCTGTGATGCAATTCACATGCAGGGAAGTGCTCTACCCTTTATTATCCATTATCCTATGATGGCAAAATGTATTCATTATAAACTGTTCATGTGCAGTGTCATTGCTTTCTTTGGGGTTGCAAGAAAGGTAAATGGATTCCTTGCACTAATTCCTTTAATAGTTTCACTCTCTCTTCTATCATGGGGGGGGGGGGGGGGGGGGACAACCTGCATTGGCTGTCTGTGATGGTGGTCTATTGGGAGATGACCAGCCTGACCACAGCAGATGACATCATTGTGGACACTATACCTATCTCCAACAGCGTGGGCCAGTATTTTGTGGAGATTGAGAACTGTAATCACTGTCAACACAACTTCCTCTTTTGGAAATGAGTGGAAGTGGCTTGGTGATATTCTTCCCCTCTCAGAATCGTTAATGCTACAATGCCACCATTTCATGCTCTCAACTTATCCCAATCCTCCACCCCAGGGCCAGACGCTGTTCACATTCAGATGTTGCAGCACCTTTCTCTTGTGGGCAATCACTTTCTCCTTCATAGTTACACACCCTTTTTGGCAGATGACGTGTTTTCCCAATACTGGCAGAGCCACTGTCATATCCATGCCCAGTAAGGATAAACACCTTTCTTCTAGCTACCACTCCGTTGCCCTCACCAGCCCTGTTTGCAGGATGATTGGATGTATGATTCGTGGTCAGCTGGCGTGGTGCCTGGAGTCTTGCAATATACTAACCACTGCACAGTGTGGATTTCGTGCATGCTGCTCTGCAGCTGACCATCTCATAACATTGTTACCACATGTCATGAATAGCTTCCTGCAGAAATAACAGACTGTGGTCAGGCTTTTTGATTTGGAGAAAGCCTATGACACATGCTGGAGGACTTGTACCCTCTGTACCCAATACACATGGCGCTTCCCATGATTCGTGCCCCATATTGTGTAGAATTTTTTAAGACCGAATTTCCAAGATTTGTATTGGTTCACCATTGTCGGATACATTTATCCAGGAGAACAGGGTGCCTTGCGTAAGTGCCATTAATACTAGTGTGGCCTGTTTCCCTTCAGGCATTAACCCAACTGTGGCCTGCTCCCCCATGCATCAGGCTTTGCTATCGTCATTAACCCTATTACAGCCTACCCCCCCCCCAACCCCCCCCCACCCTCCACCCCTCAAGCATTTGCCCTACTACACTCTGATTCCCTCAGGCATCTTTGCAGTCACCCCTGCGGGTCCAGGCATTAGTATAGGCCCAATGTATTCCTGTCTGTCATAAGAGGTGGCTAAAAGCAGTTTCATATATTTCAGACTTTATGTGATGGTCCCCTGTAGGGTTTGACCTCTATTGTTCTGCACTTTCATGAAGAGCGAGCCAATAGGGTAAAAACACCTTACAAGGTGCATCGTGTCCATCATGCATTGTGATCTTTAGCCCACTTTCTCATCGTCACATTGCAGTCCTGCCCATTCTCCATCTCTTGGGCAAAGACAGCTTCATGGGTGTGTGTTCCACCATGCTCTATACAGTGTTGATTTCTGCATCGATGACGACCATGGGCTTCTTTGGACCTGATAACCAGCATGGAAGCCAGTCAATTGTGGTGGGGCGCCGATGTGCCCTGTTGCTTGTAGCCCCCTGACCACACAGCGATTGCTCTGCTGATGCCTGCACCATCAACTCCCCATGTATGCCAAGGGGTAGATGCCCATCCCCCTGGGGCATCGGGACATCCAGCAATGGCTATCCTACCAGGTGGCTTTTGCTGCGGATGAGTGGTGCCAATGGGGAGGGCCCCTGGACAGAGTGGGTGGCATCAGGGCAAATGACATGCGATGAAGCATAGTCCATGATCTCTTGCTGGTGGTGAAACACCAGCAGTCTCTAAGCGATCACGAACTCAATTCAATGCACAGAACTATGACCCCAAATCATTTCTCTCGCTGGCCATACCATTGGAGGAACGTCAGGCTAAAGATGGCAGTGGATCTTATTTGCCCCAGTACCTTGTATGTTCGAGAGCTGATAGGGAATCTTTCATGACATTGAAGCCTCAAATTTTAGTTGAGCATTTAGAGGACAAGTTCAGAGATGTGGAGGGTTTGTCCAAAATGAGATTTGGGTCAGTCTTGATTAAAACGTCATCCTCTGACCAGGAGTTTCGCACTTGCGACAAGCTGGGGGATGTTTCAGTAACCCTCACGCCTCGTAAGAGCTTAAATATGGTCAGGGTATCATATTACACAGAGACCTTCTTTCGCAGTCCGACAATGAATTGTATGCCAATTTAGAGCGGTGAAGTGTACATTTCGTCCAGTGTGTCCACCAGGGTCAGAAGGATAATCAGGTTTCCAGTGGTGCCTTCACCTTGGCCTTTGAAGGTGATAGGTTGCCTGAAAATGTCAAGGTGTTGGTCTACCGGTGTGATGTAAAGCCCTGTATCCCTCATCTGATGCTGTGCTGTAAGTGCTGGAAGTTTAGCCATATGTCTTCCTGCTGTACTTCCAGTGTTACATGCCGAGATTGCGGACACCCATCACATCCCAATAATCCATGTGCCCCGCCTCCCATCTGTGTCAGCTGTGGAGAGCACCATTCGCCTTGCTCCCCTGACTGTAGGATTCTCCAGAAAGAAAGGAAAATCGTAAAGTTCAAGACTCTGGACAGATTGACCTAAATTAAGGCTAAGAGAAAATTTGAATGCCTGCATCCTGTGTGTTTGACATGATCTTACGCCGCTGCTACAACAGTTCTGGCACCATCAGCTCCGTCAACCCATATCACCTCTCAGAGCCGGAAGACTACACCTGCACCCTTGATGGTGGGGGGCATTTCCCTCCCTGTTACTCCTGCAGAAACTACTTCAGCACCAAGTCCCCACCCCCACCCATCGGCTACTCTAGCTTGGAAGGGGTCCTTTGGGTCACTCCATTCCCAGATTTCTTCTAGTGGGAAAGACAACACCTGCAAGTTGCTGAAGATCCCAAAAGCAGCTGGTAGTACAGCCTCAAGCTCATCCTCAGTCCTGAACACTGAGCCAGTGAAGTCCTCCCAGCTTGCGAAACCCAAGGTGCAGCAAGAGAAATCCAAAAAGAAAACGCCTAAGACCAAGGAAATGGCGGTGGCACCAACACCTCTGTTACCTATAAGCTCTGCGACTGAGGATGGGGTGGAGATTTTGGCGTCCGCTGGGGACCTAGATATTGTCAGAACCTCAGACACAATGGATATAGACTGCTCAGGCAATAAATCGGTGGCAGCAGGTGCCTCAGTCATAAACTGCCTCATTGAATGCTCCATGCCTCCCAGGCTCACGACGTCATCCTCCAGTGGAATTGCAGCGGTTTTTTCCACCACCTGGCTGAGCTACGGCAACTGTTAAATTTTACACCTACTATCTGCATTGCCCCACAGGAAACCTGGTTCCCAGCAATGCGGATCCCTGCCCTGCATGGCTGTAAGGGATATTACAGGAGCCGTAGTGACTATAAGCGAGTGCCTGTTGGAGTTTGCCCTTATGTCCTAAACTCGGTGTGTAGTGAACATGTGCTTCAAACCCCCTCTTTAAGCTGTGGGTGTCAGAATAAGGACGACACAGGAAATAACTTTCTGGAGTGTATATCTTCCTCAAGTTGGCACAGTATGCCTGAATACTTTAGCTGCAATGATTAACTCCCTAAACCTTTCCTACTTCTAGGAGATTTTAATGCCCATAACCCCTTGTGGGGTGCTACCATCCTTACTAGCCAAAGCAGAGATGTTGAAACTTTACTGTCCCAATTCGATCTACCTCTTTAAATACTGGTGCTGGTTCATGGTAGTACTCGGCCATTGATTTATGAATTTGCAACCCAGGACTTCTCCCATCTATCCTTTGGAGAGCACATGACGACCTGTGTGGTAGTGACCACTTCCCCATCTTCCTGTCACTGCGCCAGTGTCAGGCACACGGACACCTGCCCAGATGGGCTTTGAACAAGTCAGAATGGGGAACTTTCACCTCTGCTGTCACTGTTGAATCTCCCCCACGCGCTAACATTGATGAGATGGTTGAGCAAGTGACCATCACAATTGTTACTGCAACAGAAAATACAGTCCCTCGCTCTGTAGGGTGTCTGAGGCAAAAGTCAGTCCCTTGGTGAGCGCCAGAAGTTGCTGAAGCAATTTAGGTGTATTGGTGTGTATGTGTTCACTAGCTTATGAAACAACAGAGGGAGAAGTATTGGGAGAGATACATCTTGACCATCGGGTGCCACATGGCGCGTTCACAAATATGGGCAGAGATCTAATGTCTTTTCAGGTACCAGGCCACAACAGCTGTTACCATAAATGGCGAATTTTGTACTGACACAAACGCGATTGCCGAGCCTTGTGCCGAGTCCTGTGCCAGAGAACTATCCGTCCACTTTCACACGGAAGCTGGAAGGAAACATCCTCTCATTCGCTACACGCTACATTGAATCCTAAAACACCCCATTTACAGAGTGGGAGCTCCTCAGTGCCCTTGCACATTGCCATGACGCAGCTTCTGGGCCTGATCACATCCACAGCCAGATATTTAAACATCTCTCATCTAACTACAAATGACATCTTCTTGTCATCTTCAACGGCTCTGGAGTGATGGCGTCTTTCCGTGACACTGCTGGGAGAGCACCATCATTCCGGTGCTCAAACTTGGAAAAACCCTCTTGATGTGGATAGCTATTGTCATCCAAACTGCCTTTTCCAGATGCCAACACCTGATTGCTGTCTTTTTTGACTTAAATAAAGCATACAACATGACTTTCCAACGTCATATTCGATCCACTTATTAATAGTGGGGTCTCTGGGGACCACTCCCAATTTTCATCCAAAACTTCCTACTGCTCTGTACATTCCATGTCCAAGTTGGTGACTCCCATAGTTCCATCTATATCCAGGAGAACGGAGTTCCACAGGGCTCTGTATTGAGTGTCCCTCAATTGTTAGTACCCATGAACAGTCTAGAAGCGCCTGTTGCACACTCCGTCTCAACTTCTCTGTATCCAGATGACTTGTGCATTTCGTATTGCTGCTCCAGTACTGTTGTTGCTGAGCGGCGCCTCCAGTGATCCATTCACAAGGTGTAGTCATGGGCTCTAGTTTTCAGTTGCAAAGCCATGTGTCATGCACTTCTGTCGACATCGTACCGTTCATCCGTAACACACACTTTTTCTTAATGGTGATCCACTCACTGTAGTGGAGACATATCAATTCATAGGACTGGTTTTTGATACTAGCTGTACTTGGCTCCCTCATCTTTTTCAGCTTAAGCAGAAGTGCTGGCAAAACCTCAATGCCTTCCATTGCCTGAGCAACACCAATTGGGGTACAAATCACTGTACGCCCTTGCAACTCTACAGAACCCTTGTCCAATCCTGAATTGACTGTTGGAGTGTGGTTTATGGTTCGGCAGTGCTTTCAGCTTCGCATTTACTTGACCCTGTGCACCACTATGGGGTTTGATTAGCGACAGGAGCTTTTAGGACGTGTCCGGTGACCAGCGTACTGGTGGAGGCTGGTGTCCCACCACTGCAGATCAGACACGTGCAACTGCTAGCCAGTTATGCAGCACACAATCATAGTTCCCCTGGGCATCCTAATTACCGTCTCGTTTTCCTGCCCATTGCAGTCCATCTCCGTCATTGGCGCCCCCGATCGGTGCTCTCCGAGCTGGAGCCCTTCCCATTTACCACCTCTACTTGCGGTCCATTCATGTATGCCTCCATGGTGTACACCTTGTCCGCAGCTTTGTGTGGACCTTTTGCATGGTGCTGAGGACTCCGTTATACCCCCCCCCCCCCCCCCCCCCCCGGCACCCCACTCACCACTGTCACTTCCTCTCTCTTCTTGAGAGATGTTTGTGTGGACCAAAGAACATGTTGGAATCCTGAGCACCGAACTTGCTGACAGGCTGGCCAAACAGGCAGCACAGAAACTGTTTCTGGATATAGGTATCTCTAAAGCTTAAATGTGTTCTGTCTTACACCACAGGGTTTTCTGGCTTTGGGAGACAGAATGGTGTAACAGCATGCACAACAAACTGCATATCATTGAAGAGAATATGAATGTATTGAAGTCTTGCATGCAGGCCTCTCACAGGGAATCAGTTGTCCTCTGCGGGCTCATCATTGTCCATACGCGGCTAATGCGTGGTTACCTACCCTGTCTCAAGAACCCATCTGAGTGTCGCTGTTGGTCGCAAAAGGCAGTCGTCCACCTCTTGCTGGACTGCCCACTTTTAGCCACTCTGCGGCAGGCTTTTAACTTTCCCAGTACCCTGCGTTTGGTGTTGGGTGACAATGCCTTTACAGCAGCTGTAGTTTACGTTTTATTTGTGAGAGTGGGTTTTATAATTCCATGTAGGTTTTAGGGCATGTCCTTCGTCACTCTGCGTCCTCCACCCTAGTGCTTTTAGGGTGGAGGTATTAATGTATTGCAGAGTGGCTGGCTTTCCCTTTTTATTCTTGTGCTTGGTCAGCCACTGTAATCTGCTTTCATGTTTTACTCTTCTGTTTCTAGCATCTTTGTGTTTTTTTGTCCTCTTTTGTTTATTTTTGTGTTCGTTGCCTCCCCCTTCACTCTTTTGTCTTTTCCTTTCTCTCTGTTTTGTGTAATATGTTTTGTCCATTTTATTGTCACTCTTGTGGCATTATTTTATTAGGACCAAGGAACCAATGACCTTGTAGTTTTGTCCCTTCTCCCACCTCCAAACCAACCAACGAACAATCTTTGCTGTCTCCATTAACCCTACTATGGTTAGTTTTCTCGCAGGCGTTTCCAATTTCCTTTCTGGTCAATGACTTGGTGATCTTATGCAGTTCTACATGGACTTGTATCCTTGACTGGCAGCCTTCGTGATGTCTTTATCCTCTTTATTTGTGTGGTATCAAGAATGGCTTTTGATTTTCCATTGGAAAAACAGTTTGTATGAATTTCTAGTGTCACAATCGGTTTCTTGCACCATCGTTACACCTTAGACCTGTTACTCTTCAGTTCTCTGAATCTACAAAATTCCTGGCCCTAACCCTTGTTAGGAATCTTTCTTGGTCCTTCCACACATCTTACTTAGCCGCACACTGTATCCAGTCCATCAGTGTCCTATGTGTCTTAAGCAGTATTTCCTGGGGTGCGGATCAGATCACCCTGCTCCATTTATATCAATCCCTTGTCTGTTTGAAGCCAGACTATGGGTGTTTCATTCATTCATGGTCATAACACAGGCCACCATTATGGAATATGTTGGGCCATTGGCAACCTTTACACTAGCCTGGTTGAGAGCTTCTATGCAGAAGCTGCCTAACTGCAACTGTCCTATGGGAATGATCTTCTCCTCGGTGGATATGATTGCTATTTGTAGTGTTGTGCCCAGCCGCCCATCTTGTGCCCTTTATTTTGGTGGCCCCTTCAACTGCCAGTATGGGCCACACCTTTCTTCTCTTACCTTCTGGAGCTCACTTTTGGCTACTGCTCCCACAGCTCAATTTCGCGCATCCTGCCATATTCCTGTTTGGTGCGAGCCCTTCACCAACTATGCTTCACGCAGCTGCCCATGTTTATCTTGGACTTCAAAGTATTTTCTTTGGGAAGCAAGTGGATTTGATCTATTGCTGTTAGTTCTTCAACCTTTGCTCACAATGTAGTGGTAGCATGTTCCTTATCATCGGCACTGACCATTTTTGGTATGCTCTTCCTGCAAACTGCTACATTTTTAAAGCAGAGATCTTTGTGCTCTATCAGACCACCTAGTACATCTGACAACATATACTTTTTTATTGCGCCATATGCGCCAATTCTCTCATAAGCCTTCAGATCCTCAGTGTGCTGTAAGAGTCAAAGGAAGCTTATACTTGTTGTTCTGGTGGGAGCCACTATGATTTTCTTGTGGGAGCCACTATGATTTTCTTGTGGGAGCCACTATGATTTTCTTGTGGGTTCCTCATGACATTGGTCTAATGAGAAACAAGGCTGCAGTCCTACCTCAACCTGCTAGCTCTCCCATTGCTTCAGATGGTCTCCATGTTGCTGTCTGTTGGTAGATGGTGTCACTTAGCCTTTACCACTGGTTTTCTCTTTACAGGATCAAGCTCCAGGGACGTAACCTCTCCCAACAGTTTGGCTGGCCACCTCTTGGCCCTTTCATTGCAAGATGATCATTTTAACAAGGTTGTTTATTGGTCACTGTCTCTATAGCCATCACCATATGTTAAGTAGTAATCCCCCACCACTTTGTGTTTTGTGTAATAATCACTTGATGGTTTGCTATTTTCTGATCCAGTATCCTTTTCTGAACTGCTTATGTTTCATTGTACGTTTGTCGCCTGAGTTGTTGGTCATTTTAGTATACAACACGGGTACTGTTTTATAAATCATAGTATTTTTTTGCAAAGGACATTTAATATTTGGTTTGGGATCTCTGCTGTCACTACTACATATTTTATGGATGCTTCTTCAAGAGGAAGTCCTTGATTTTAGCTCTTTCCTTCTGTTGATTGGCTCAACATATAGTTGTTGTTAACATCTTTCACATATTGGTGTTCTAAGGTTATGAGATGGGCGCTTATGACCTCAGTTGGTTTTGTGCTCTAACGCAAAAAAAGGTAGGTACAGTAGTAAGTTCTAGCATTCAGCAAGGAAAGTGTGTAATGATCCTCATTACATTGTATGGTGATGACCAGACAATCAATATTGTCAGTCTTTTCACAGATGACAGTTACCTGTTATGAAGTACGGCATGAACACATCACGTGTTGATAAGATTTTGAAATGACGCAATGATTGGCAAATTGCTTCAAATATGGTATAGTGTAATGTTATGAAATTTTTGTAAATTTGCTTATTTGTGGTTTTAAAAGTTAAACAGAACAAATTTATTTCAGGAAGAAGAAATAACACTGGTTGACTGGTTCCCTGTATTGGAGGCAGGCAACCTCCACTTCGAAGGACTCAGGTATAGCGGAAGCAATGTTACACCTAATTATGACCATTCTTCATTTATCATTTTTTATATTAACTTTTCTTGTTGGATAAAGATGTGTATTTACAAACGCTTGCTGTTTTTCTTCTTCGCATTTTGCTTATTAGTTGGACTGTTACGGAAGATGACAAGAAACTGTGATGTTGTGCAGAATGAAGTGCAATTGACTTGACCACAATCTTAATCACAGCCTTAATCTCTCTTCAAAAGGAGCCTCACAGGATGCTATGGTTGCATGATGAAGAGAGATTCCACTAAGTAAAATAATAATTTGGGTATCAGAATGAAAATTTTTGAATAATTAGTTACCAATTTTTGGGATAAAAAGGAAAAGCAGTAAAAATATTTCTAATTTTCCTGAGCATTGAGACTTTTTGAAATCTTCTTTGCATCAAGGGGAAGATTCTGTTGATCTGGAATTCCACTGCACCTACTAATCTGTTTGTATTTAATTCAATAATAAAAATAGAAGTCTGATTTTACAGATTTGGTAATATTTAATATTTTACAATAACTGTCACTACTAGACTTCAAAGGTGAACAATCATTGGTTTATCACTGAAACAGAACAAATGGACCTGATGATGGCCATGCAAGTGCTGAAGTAGACATTGGATCTCTTGCATGTGGAACTTTCCAAGTCTACATTGATCATGTGCAATACCAGTGCCTATTAATACAGTGCATAGATATGACACTGTTTCCATTTTGTAGGCTAACCCAGTAGTCACTACATTACTGAAGAACATGTTTTTCTAGCAGCAGCATTTTTATCAACACGCACAAATGCACAGATGCCACCACACACTGATATATAAAGTATTAATTTAGTACAAGCACATGAGGTATGTAATTGTAAAATGATCACTTTTAAATTCTTATTTCTCTGAACATCTAGGTTAAAAAATGTAAAATCAGCTTGAAAAATCACTAATCAGGAAAAAAAGAATAATTCACAATTACATGTTAGTTCTGGGTGGTGTTTCTGCAAAATAGGTTCAATTCACTGAACAGGTCCACCATTTTTCTCCATATCATAGCAAACAATGATGTAAAATTTTAACTGCATTAGAGGCATTTGCACAGCATAGTTCCTAAATGAACTAGCACCTAGGTTTCTGTATTATATTTTGCTCACTCTTACAATTTTCAAACCTGTGGGTCCGGGGATTAGAATACACCTGAGAAATACCTGCCTGTCATAAGAGCAACTAAAGAGTTTCACACATTTCAGCCTTCATGTAATGGTCCCCTGTAAGGTTTGACCTCCACTCTTCAAAATTATCCTAAAGAGTGAGCCAACTCCCCACGTATTCCAAGGAGTAGATGCCCATTTCCATGGGGCATCAGGACTCCCGGCAATGGCCATCCTGTCAGGTGGCCTTTGCAGCGGCTGGGTGGTGTCCATGGGGAGGGTCCTTGGTTGGAGTGGGTGGCATCAGGGAGGATGACATGCGATGAAGCGTAGTCCATGATCGCTTGATGGTGGTGAAACACCAGCAGTCTCTAAGTGATCATGAGCTCAATTCAATGCACAGGAGTATGACCCCAAATCATTCCCCTCACTGGCCAGTCAATGGGAGGAACATCAGGCTAAAGATGGCAGCAGATCTTATTTGCCCCGGTACCTTGTACATTAGAGCTGATAGGGATTCTTTCATGACAATGAAGCCTCAATTTTTTGTTGAGCATTTAGAGGACAAGTTCAGGGATGTGTAGGGCTTGTCCAAAATGAGATCTGGGTCAGTCTTGATTAAATCATCATCCTCTGACCAGGCACAGAAGTTTCACACTTGCGACAAGCTGGGGGATGTTTCTGTAACCCTCACGCCCCATAAGAGCTTAAATATGGTCCAGGGTATCATATTATACAGACACCTTCTTTTGCAGTCCGACGATGAGCTGTATGCCAATTTAGAGCCGTGAAGTGTACATTTCATCCAGTGTGTCCACCAGGGTCAGAAGGATAATCAGGTTGCCAGTGGTGCCTTCATCTTGGCCTTTGAGGGTGATACATTGCCCAAGAAGGTCTACTCTATATCCCTCCCCAGATGCGGTGCTTTAAGTGCTGGAAGTTTGGCCATATGTCTTCCCGCAGTACATCCAGCATCACATGCCGAGATACCAGATGCCCATCACATCCCAGTACTCCTTGGCTCCGCTTCCTATCTGTGTCAACTGTTGATGGAACCATTCACCTTGCTCACCTGACTGCAGGATTCTTCAGAAAGAAAGGAAAATTGTCTAGTACAAGGCCCTGGACAGACTGACCTACACTGAGGCCAAGAGAAAATTTTAACTCCTGCATCCTGTGCATATGACATCACCTTACACTGCTGCTACAACGGTTCTGGCACCATCAGCTATGCCAACCCTTGTCACCTCTCAGAGCTGGAAGACTACACCTGCTCCCTTGATGGTGGGGGCAATTCCCTCCCTGTTGCACCTGCATGAACTAATTCAGCAGCAACCCCCCCCCCCCCCCCCCCACTCCACCATTCCACCAACCATCGGGGATGTACTTCACCACTTCTAATCCGGAGAAGTGTTCTTCAGCTACACTAGCTAGGAGGGGTCCTTTGCGACACTCCCTTCCCAGGTTTCTTCTAGTGGGAAAGACAACAACCACGAGTGGCTGAAGATACAAATGCAGCTGGTCATACGGCTTCACACTCATCCTCAGTCCTGGATACTGAGCCAGTGAAGTCCTCCCAGCCTGTGAAACCTGAGGAGCAGTGAGAGAAATCCAAAAAGAAAATGCCTAAGACCAAGGAAATTGTGGTGGCACCAACACCTCTTCTACCTATAAGCTCTGCGGCTGAGGATGGGGTGGAGATTTTGGTGTCCGCTGAGGACCTGGATCTGGCCAGACCCTCAGACACAATGGATATAATCTGCTCAGGCAATAAATCGGTGGCAGCAGGTGCCTCAGTCATAAACTGCCTCATTGAATGCTCCATGCCTCCCAGGCTCATGATGTCATCCTCCAGTGGAATTGCAGTGGTTTTTTCCACCGCCTGCCTGAGGTACGGCAACTGTTAAACTTTACACCTAGTATCTGCATTGCCCCACAGGAAACCTGGTTCACAGCAATGCGGATCCCTGCCCTGCGTGTGTATAAGGGATATTACAGGAACCGTAGTGACTATAATAGAGTGCCTAGTGGAGTTTGCCTTTAAGTCCTAAACTCGGAGTGTAGTAAATGTGTGCCTCAAACCCCCTCTTGATGCTGTGGATGTCACAATTAGGATGATGCAGGAAATAACTGTCTTCAGCCTATATCTTCCTCAAGATGTTGCAGTACACCTGAACATTTTAGCTGCAATGATTGATTAACTCCTTAAACCTTTCCTACTTCGGGGGGATTTAAATGTCCATAACCCCTTGTGGGGTGGTCCATGCTGACTGGCCAAGGCAGAGAGATAATGAAACTTTACTGTTGCAATTCGGTGTCTGCCTCTTAAGTACTGGGGCCCCCACACATTTCAGTGTGGCTCATGGTAGTTACTCGGCCATTGATTTATGAATTTGCAGCCCAGGACTTCTCCCATCTATCCCATGGAGAGGACATGAAGACCTGTGTGGTACTGACCACTTCCCCATCATCCAGTCACTGCCCCAGCGTCAGGCACATGGACACATGCCCAGATGGGCTTTGAACAAGGCAGACTGAGGAACTTTCACCTCTGCTGTCACATCGAAGTGATGGTTGAGCAAGTGACCAGCACAATTGTTTCTGCAACAGAAAATACAGTACCTCACTCTGTAGGGTGCCTGAGGCAAAAGTCAGTCCCTTGGTGGTCGCCAGAAGTTGCTGAAGCAATTAAGGTGTATTGGTATGTACGTGTTCACTAGCTTATTAAACAACAGAAGCAGTAGTATTGGGAGAGATACGTCTCAACCATCGGGTGCCACACGGCGCGATCCCAAGTCTGGGCAAAGATCTAACGCCTTTCCAGGTACCAGGCCACAACAGCTGTTACCATAAGTGGCAAATTTTGTACTGACACAAACGCGATTGCCGAGCCTTGTGCCGAGTCCTGTGCCAGAGAACTATCCATCAACTTTCACACGGAAGCTGGAAGGGAACATCCTCTAATTCACTACACGCTGCATTGAATCCTAAAACACCCCATTTACAGAGTGGGAGCTCCTCAGTGCCCTTGCACATTCCCTCGACACAGCTTCTGGGCCTGATCGCATCCAAAGCCAGATGTTTAAACATCTCTCATCTGACTACAAGCGACATCTTCTCATCATCTTCAAAGTCTCTGGTGCGATGGTGTCTTTCCATGGCAGTGGTGGGAGAGCACAATCATTCCGGTGCTTAAACCCTTGTAAAAACCCTCTTGATGTGGATAGCTATTGGCCCATAACCCTCACCAACCTTCCTTGTAAGCTGCAATAATGTATGGTATGTTGGCGGTTGGGTGGGGTCCTGGAGTCTCGTGGCTTCCTGGCTCCATGTCAGGGCAGCTTCTGCCAGGGTCGCTCTACCACTGACAACTTTTTTCCATTGAGTCTGCCATCCAAACAGCCTTTTCCAGGTGCCAACACCTGATTGCTGTCTTTTTTGACTTAAATAAAGCATACAACATGACTTGCCGACGACATATCCTGGCCACATATTATGAGTGGGGTCTCCGGGGACCACTCCCAATTTTAATCTAAAACTTCCTACCACTCCATAATTTCCATGTCCAAGTTGTTGATTCCCATAGTTCCATCCATATCCAGGCCACAGGTCTCTGTATTGAGTGTTTCCCTATTTTTATTGGTCATTAACGGTCCAACAGCGGGTGTCGGGCTCTCCATCTCACCTTCTCTGTATGCAGACAACTTGTGCATTTCGAATTGGTGCTCCAGTAATGTTTTAGCTGAGCGGCACCTCCAGCGAGCCATCCACAAGCTGCGGTCATGGGCTGTAGCCAACGACTTCCAGTTTTCAGCTGCAAAGTCGTGTGTCATTTACTTCTGTCTGCATCATACCTTTCATCCGGAACTGACACTTTATCTTAATGATGATGCACTCAGTGTAGTGGAGACATATCAATTCGTAGGTCTGGTTTTCGATACTCAATTTACTTTGCTCCCTCATCTTCATCAGCTTAAGCAGAAGTGGTGGCAGCAGGTCAATGCCCTCCATTGCTTGAGCAACACCAATTGGAATGCAGATCACTGTACGCTGCTCCAGCTCTACAATGCCCTTGTCCAATCTCAAATTGACTATTGGAGTGTGGTTTATAGTTTGACAGTGCCTTCAGCAGTGCATTTACTCGACCCTGTGAACCACTGTGGGGTTTGATCAGCGACAGGAGCTTTTAGGACGAGTCCGGTGACCAACCAGTACTGGTGGAGGCTGGTGTCCCTTCACTGCAGATCAGATGTGCGCAACTGCTCGCCAGTTAGATATGATCTCCTTTTCCTGCCCACGGCATTCCATCTCCCGTATCGGCAGCCCAGATCAGGGCTAACGATTGCAGTTTTCTTGTGGTCCCTTCTCTCCGAATTGGAGTCCTTCCCTTTACCAACTCTACTTGCAGTCTGTTCACATGTGCCTCCATGATGTACACCTTGCCCGCAGCTTTGTAGATACTTCTGCATTGTGCTAAGGACTCTGTTGACCCCGCCACTCTCTGCTGTCACTTTCTCTCGATTCTTGATGTGTTCCGGGGCTCTGAAATGGTTTACACTGACGGTGCAGTGGCTGGTGGTCATGTATGCTTCGCATATGTTCATGGAGGACATATTGAACAGTAGTCCTTGTCATTTGGCTGCAGTGTTGTCATTTCAGAGCTGTCGGCCATATCTCGTGCTCTTGAGTACATCCACTCATGCCCTGGCGTGTCATTTCTCCTGTGTACTGACTCATTGAGCCTAGAGGATATCGACCAGTGCTACCCTTGCCACCCTCTGGTAGTGTCCATTCAGGAGTCCATCTATGCCCTGGAACTGTCCTGCTGTTCCATGGTGTTTGTGTGGACCACACAACATGTCGGAATCCCGGGCACTGAACTTGGTGAAAGGGCTGGCTAAATAGGCGACACAGAAATTGCTTCTGGAGATAAGCATCTCTGAAGCTGTCTTACACAGCAGTGTCTTCTAGCTTTGGGAGACAGAATGGTGTAACAGCATGCACAACAAACTGCATGTCATTCAGGAGGCTGTGAATCTGTGGAAGTCTTCCATGCAAGCCTATTGCAGGGAATCTGTTGTCCTCTGCCAGTTTATCATTGGCCATACATGGCTAATGCATGGTTACCTATTTCATTGTGGGGACTCACCTCAGTGTCACTGTGGCTCCCAAATGACAGTTGTCCACCACTCGCTAGACTGCCCACTTTTAGCCACTCTGAGGCAAACTTTCAACTTTCCCAGTTCCCTAACTTCAGTGTTGGATGACGATGAATCCACAGCAACTTTAGTTTTACGTTTTATTCATGATAGTGTGTTTTATACCTCTACGTTGGTTTCAGCACATGTCCTTTGATGCTCCGTGTCCTCCACCCTAGTGCTTTTAGGGTGGATGTTTTAATGTGTTTCTGAGTGGCTGGCTTTCCATTTTTATTCTTGTGGTTGGCCAGCCACTGTAATCTGCTTTCATGTTTTGCTCTCTTCTGTTTCTAGTGTCTCTCTCTTGTTTTTGTGTCCTCTTTTGTTCCTTTTAGTATTCGTTGCCTTCCCTTCCCTTCCCTTTGTTCTTGTGGCTTTTTCTTTCTTTCTGTTTTGTGTTAGATGTTGCGTCTGTTTTATTCTCGCTCTTGTGGCATTGTTTTATTAGGCCCAAGGGACCGATGTCCTCATAGATTGGTCCCTTCTCTCTTTTTAAACCAACCAAGCATCCTATGATTTTATGTGGAAATATTATCACATTTCACAAAGATTATTACTGTTATGACCTGTTGTGGGAGATAGATGTGATAGTGAGTGACAGTTTCCAGGCTGACCTTAAAAACACTTCATTCGCAGCACAGTTTCACAGTGAAGTTTTGTTTGGATAGCCAGAGAACCATCATCTGAAAAATGAGATTTTCACTCTGCAGTAGAGTGTGCGGTGATATGAAACTTCCTGGCAGATTAATACTGTGTGCCAAACCGAGACTCGAAACCGGGACCTTTGCCTTTCACGGCCAAGTGCTCTACCAACAGAGCTACCCAAGCATGACTCACGCCCCGTCCTCACAGATCTACTTCTGCCAGTACTTCATCTCCTACCTTACAAACTTTACAGAAGCTCACATTATGCTGCAAAGTGAAAATCTCATTCTGGAAACCTCCCCCAGGTTGTGGCTAAGCCATGTCTCCGCAATATCCTTTCTTTCAGGAGTGCTAGTTCTGCAAGTTTCGCAGAAGAGCTTCCGTAAAGTTTGGAAGGTAGGAGACAAGGTACTGGCAGAAGTAGAGCTGTGAGGATGGGGTGAGAGTCATGCTTGGGTAGCTCAGTTGGTAAAGCACTTGCCCATGAAAGGCAAAGGTACAGAGTTCGAGTCTCAGTCCAGCACACAGTTTTAATCTACCAGGAAGTTTCATCATCTGCAAACACTTTAGGGTAAAAGAAATGAAGTCTACTGTCATAATATAAATTCTGAGGGAAGCTTCCTGCTGAGTGGCTATGAGGAGAGGTCCACAGGGTGTAGCAGTGGAGGGCGGTGGCAAGAAGGGGGGGGGGGGGGGGGGGGGTGAGTGGAGGATACTGTGTAGTATACCATGATGCAGTACAGTGACAGTATGGTGTAGAATGGAGCATCTTGGCTGGTCTTTTCTAGTTGAGGTTTGTGACTATGAGATTTAGCCAGCACATTTTCAGCAGGTGAAAACATGTACATAACCAAATCACATGCGGGTGGAACGTGTTTCCTTGATAGCAGTGACCTCTGTTACCTGATGTTTGAGCTGCTCAGACTTATTGCTGGTGCCCCTTGGTGGTATATCTAACTATTCACGTATCAACAAACTGTTTGTATACTGTATCGTGTTCATAACAATGATGTCCTTGTGATATTCATAAGTACACTCTAGTGGAGACCCACCTGTGGGCCAAGGGTGGGCAAACCCTCAGGGTGAAACCATTGTGTTGGAAGCATAACAGTCAGTTTGCAGTTCATATGCAATTATCATAGAGGTGATGATGAAAGAAACAATTCAAAATATTAAAAAACTTCCAATTTGGAACAACCCAAAAATATATACAAATGACTGATGAGAATAAAGTTACACAATTCCCAAAATATAGAGTCTAATGTGTGGTTTACAGCAAAATAGTAATTTCCTATTTCAATTATCAAGGATACATACCCTTTAATGTATTCTAAAATGAAACACATTTTAAAACTGTAGCAAAGCATATGCAAGACTTAAGTGTCATTGAATAGCACTATAAACTATTGTTTGCGGTCATCGGCCATAAAAAAAAAAACTCTTAGAAGATAAAGAGAAGTAAAAAGCAAATAGTGTCCTCTGGAACAGTCATTTAAAAAGTGGCTCTATCCTCTTCAATGTCTCCTTGGAATGCTATACCATTCACAGGCCTGTTGCACAGCATATTAACAGTGATTGTGAAAATATCCTCACTGAAAGAGACTTGGGGTGTGTGCCACAATGTGCCAGGGACATTTTATTTCAAACCTGACAGTGAATTACATGCCCCATATGGGCAGATTCTTTCTGGTTTTTAAATCCACACTGGGACACAACTTTTGTAGATCTCAACAGGTCTCTGGTGACTTCCGTATTTTGCTGCTGTAGCTTCCATAGTGGTTTGGCTGCTTCCATTATTAAAATGAGTTTATTGAGTTTAATGAGACATTAATTTTGGACTTCTCTAGGGTGGTATAGTTATATAAAGACTGGGCAGGATTGTCCAAAGATCTAGTCTCCTCATTTAACCATTTAGGCATCTTCACACCAAAAAAATCCTTAAGTGTGGAAGTGTGACATGTGAGTCACTGCTAGAAGTAGTAGTATATTGTTAGAGGTGGATATTCAGTTAAGATATGAAGTAAGGGAGGGAGAAAGGAATGAAAGCAGACTAGGGTTGAACATCCTGTGCCATTTGAAATTGAACTCTATCTTGGACTGAGAGAGGATGGGTAAGAAAGTCAGGCTTGTACTTGCCTAGAGTGTTTTAGGGGAAGTTATAGAACACCTAAGTCTGGATAGCCAGGCAGAGAGAAAACTGCTGTCATCGTGACTGAGTGTCCAGTATGTTGGTCACAGCACCATATTACTGAGTTTGCAGGTAATTTGCTGATCGTATATTCTTGCTGACATTTGTATTTATATTCCTAGATATGAAAACATGTCTGCCTGTAGATAATGGTGTTTGCATGGCATTTCTAAGTGCTTTTTAGTGCTTGTCTTTGCAATGTTGTAATGTTACCTGTATGGCAGTTTGTGTGGTTTTTTCTGTTACTCAAAAATTAATGTTCTTTGTAAATGTAGCTATTGGTATAATATAGGCACCTCTTTAATAAAACGTGGAATGATTATGGATCAGTTTGTGAGTTTGGTCACAAGTAGCAATAAAGTACTTGATGATGCTCTCCCACGCAACTGTGGGTTAGGTAGGAGAGAGAAGAGGACAAGTATTAGCATACATTATGCAAAACTAGTAATCATGTAGCTAGAATTGGATAGGCTGCTGAAGGAAAACATGATGGGAACTGGGAAAGGGTAACAAGTGACAAGTAAAAGGAAATAAATACAGAAATCATATTGGAAGTTCAGGTTAACAAACAGTTTGGTTTGTTGCCTGAAATAAGTAGGCATGTGTCACAATGAACTTTGTTAAAATGGGATGCAGCATACTCTTTGGAATATCATTAGTGTTAGTCATAAACATAGCAAATAGAAAGAAAAGAATCTTGCTGGTTGATAACTCATGGAAGACATGAAAGACATACGGTAGAGAAAAAAGTTAGGTGTAGAGTCCCATGTTCTTAATTATTATGAAACAAAGTGTCACTCACAACCATGTTTGTTGCCTTTGACTGTAGGTTAGACCAATATCTGTGATGTATCTCTTGATACAATTATTATGAGGTTCCTTATTATTCCACTGGATGTAAGATGGATCAATCAGTGTAGACATAAATACATCCAGTGAGGTCGCTAGGCACAGCAGAGGATGGCATGGATTGATAAATATGTCAACATGATTTCAAGCGGCCAAAAAGCAACAGCAGATGAAAGGGCTGCAAAGTACCAACTCAGCCACCACTCGTATGAACTTGCTGAATTGTGTTACGTAGTCTCTGGAGGACATATTTATGGTGACCTTAGAAAATTTAGCTATTCATGAACACTGATTTGGATTCCCCCCCCCCCCACCCCACCCCCACCCTCCCAGCCCATGGTGTTTGGCTTGCATGTGGACATTCCTACTCCAAATATCTATGGGGTTTCCTTAACTGCTTGGTCAACATAAAGGCTCATTGGGCATAGGCTGCAAGTCATCAAAGATGGGTGAGTATAAGATGATGCAAGTAGACATGGACATAATTTCTAGTTGGTGTGACAAATGGCAGCTGATTGTAAAAATGTGAGTCACTGCAGATGACTAGGAAAAACAAACCTGTAATGTTTGGATACAGCATTAGTAGCGTCTTGCTTGACACAGTCACATCATTTAAATATCTGAGCATAACGTTGGAAATCAATATAAAATGGAAGAAACAAGTGAGGACTGAGATAAGGAAGTCAAAAGTTTGAGCTTATTATGAGAAGGAAAGTTGCCTCTCACCATATAGCAGACATGCTGAGACACAGATAGGCTCAACAAAAAGACTCTCACAATTAAAGCTTTCAGCCATTAAGGTCTTTGTCAACACTAGACACCCATATGTGTGTGCGTGAGTGCACCACTCGCATGCACACACGGACAGTGAAGTCCTGCAGGTCAGATGGGGGGTTGGTGAGAAGTGGGGAGTTGGGAAATAGCGGAAAAGGAGAGAAATGAAATGACTAGGTGTCATGGTGGATTGACAGTTGTGTAGTTCTTGAATGGGAATATGGAAGGGGTGGATGGATGAGGACAGTGACTAATGAAGTTTGACGCAAGTAGGGTTATGGGAACATAGGATGTATTGTGGTTCAGAAATGCTGGTGTTGGTGGGAGAGAGCCCACACCCACACTCACCCTGTTTCTCACTTTTGATAGAGTGGTTCTTCCATCAAAGATCAAAGCAGGTTATGAAGTTATCAGTCAGAACATATATTCCGAACCTGATGTGCTGCTAGCAGTGTCATCATTACAACCACACTCGAGAGTCCTGTTGGCACGCAGCCAAATGTGTAACCTGTGGTAGGGATGCTCACGAGGGTGATTGTCTGCCTCCACCCTGCTACGTAAACTGCAATGGTGACCCTGCCTCTGCCTCCTGCATTTGTACCATGTGTCTTGATGAGTGGGCTATATGGGAGACCCGGGTGAAGGAGAAAAGGCCTTACCCGGTCACTTGTAAGTTGTCGACTAGTTAGAAACTCTGTGTTCTATCTCCTGGCGTCTACAGTACTGTTGTTGTGACATTTCACTCCGTGAAGGACGTGGCCGAGCAGACATGCAGCTTCAAAATTTAGCATCACTACTGTAAAATCACCCAGCATAATATTAGCGTCCTCTTCTCCCTCTCTGGCTGTGTAAAACGCCACCAAACACTCTCCTTGTGGGGCATAGTCATCAACTACACAACCAGCAGGCCAGAAAGGGCAGAAGGAATACTCCTGCAGAGACTTCCCAATACTCTCCAGCCGACCGACTCGAGCCTCCATCTGCTAAATGAAAAAGCTAGAAGTAGTCAAAGAAAGGCAAATGAGTTTTCCCCTTCAGTGGTGTCACCACATGATACCCTTGCACAGCCAAAATCCATGTCACCAGTGCGCAACACAGAGCATCATTCTGCCCTGGACTCCACAGGCAGACAGCAGAAAAATGCCAATGATTCTGTAGATGTCGAGGAGCAGGATGATCCTTCCTCTGTGCTCTGTAGTCTTCGAAGGCTTGTGTTCAGGTGTGGCACCCTGTTAATTTTTTCCTTGTCAGGATTCTCCTCCAATGAAATGTTCATGGTTTTCAATCTAACAGAGAGAATTTACGGCTAGCACCAACTTCTTATCTGCCTTTAGGAAACATAATTGCGCCTTCACGATTGCTTTGACCTCCCACATTTATTCCAGGTTTGTTTTAATGACCACTTCCCCTCCTGTCCAGGTCAGCATTCCATCTTACAGGAGAGTCCTGCTTGTACAGGATGATATTCATGGTCAACCCATCTCCCTGACTAACAGCCTTCAAACTGTTGCAATTCGCCTTTTCCTTCCTTCCTTCCTTCCTTCCTTCACCATTTCCCTTTTTGCCATTTACACCCCTTTGTCATTCAGTATCACCAGGCAGACATGCTGCAGCTTATGGGGGCAACTACCTCAACCATTTCTGCTGCTCAGTGACTTAAAAATGCACCATCCCCTTTGGGGTTCTCTCAGAACCTGTCCAAGAGGTGCCCTCTTGGCTGGTGTTCTTAATCAACTTCACCCCTTCTGCTGTAACACAGGAGCACCCACATTCCTTTCAGACTCCTTTCATTTCATTTCATTTCATTTCATTTGGAGCTCTCCTCCTGCACCAACCAGCTTGCCCATTGTCTCATGTGGTCTGATCTCTTTGATACGTACTGGTGTGACCATTTCCCGTGTGTTACCCTTTTGCTGACTCCGATTCTACATTTGTGTATGACCAAATGGCAGCTTATTAAGGCCAACTGGAGGCTTTACTCCTCCCTGGTTACCTTTGACGAACATCATTTCCACAGTTGTGATGACCAGGTGGGATATCTTACAAACGTTCCCCTTACCACCACAGGATGTTCCATTCCTCGCACTTCATCTAGACCACTCTGTATCCTGGTCCCTTGGTGGATTGAGGCCTGCTGTGGTGCATTTTGCACATGGAGCCATGCTCTCATCTTTTTCAACCACCATACCTTGATGGCTAAATGCATTCATTATAAAAATGTATATGCACTGTGTTCTGTTCCTGGGGATGGCAAAAAAGCTAGCTGAATTCCTTTCACTAGTTCTTTTAACTGTTCCACTACCTCTTCTGTCATATGGGTCAACATCCGATTGCTCTCCAGGATCAAGATTCATTTGCCAAGTTGCTTCCTGACAGTAGCAGATGAGATCATCATAGCCCCTATTGCTATCTCCAACATCTTGGGCTGCCATTTTGCAGAACTTTTGAGCTCCTTCCTCTGTGACCATGCCTTCCTTCATCAGAAACAAGCAGAGTAGGTGAGGGTGATACATTTCTGTTCTCAAAGTGTGAGTGCTACATTGCCACCTCTACTACCAGGGAGCTAGGTCATGCTCTCACTTCATCCCAATCCTCCACCTCATAACCGTACATTGTTTAAATTCAGATGTTCCAGCACCTTTCTCTTGCAGGCAAGCACATTCTGCTTAATATGTTGGAGTGTGTCTAAGCAGAGGGCACATCCCTAGAAACTGGCATGAAGCTGCTGTCATACCCATACCTAAGCCTGACAAGAACAAACACCTTCCTTCTAGCTACCACCCCATTTCTCTGATAAGTTGTCTGAAATGTGATGGGACATATGACTCATGCCTCTCTGGTATGGTGGTTTGGGTTATGCAATTTACTTACCATTGCACAGTGTGGATTTTGAGTGTGCCATTCTGCAATTGAGCATCTTGTCACTTTGTCCATCCATGTCAAGAAAGTTTTCTGCAGAAATACCAGATTGTGGCTGTGTTCTACGCTTTGGAGAAATCCTACAGTACCTTCTAGAGGACTGGTATCCTCTGTATGCTCTACACGTGGGGTTTCTATGACTGCTTGCCCTGGTTACTCGAGAAATTTTTAAAAGTCCCAAGTTTTCAAGGTACGTGTAGATTCTGCCTTGTTCGACATCTTTATCCAGGAAAACTGTGTGCCTCAGAGTTTGATCCTAAGTGTCCTCCTCTTTGCTATCACTATTAACCCTACAATGGCCTTTCTTCCACCGGGCATCTCTGGCTCCCTTTTCATTGATGATTTTGCCATTTATTGCAGTTATCAAGGACTTGTCATTGAGCAGCGTCTTCAGTGATGATGTCTCAGTCATCTTCACTCATGGAACATTGACATTGGCTTTCATTTTTCCACTGACAAAATCATTGGTATGAATTTCTCGTCGCTCAGTTGGTTTCTTCCACCATCATTACATCTTGGGCCTGTTGCTCTTCCATTCGTTGAAACTATGAAATTCTTGGGGCCCATGCTAGATAGAAAACACTCTTGGTCCTCCCACATGTCTTACCTGGCAGCCAGCAGTATACGGTCCTCAATGCCCTATGTATCTTCAATGTCATGTCCCGGGGTGCAGATTGAACCACTTTCCTCCATTTGTACTGATCACTTGTTTGTTTGAAACTGGATTATGGGTGTTTCATTTATGCACCTGCACATTCATCCCTCTTACACCATCTCAATATTATTCACCACTGTGGGATCCATTTGGTACTGGTGCCTTTTACACTAGCCCATTTGAGAGTCAGTATGCGGAAGCTGCTGAACTTTGGCTGTCGTAATGTTGCGACTTTCTCCTCAGCAGATATGCATGCCATTTGTCTGCCATGCATGGCCACCTATTGTGTGCCTCATTCTTTGATGTCTCCTTTCATCGCCAGTATGTGGCGTGTCCCTCTTCTCTGTTACCTTATGGAGTTTGCTTTTGCCTCTTGCTGTGGCAGATTAGCTTCACACTATGAACAACTTTCCCAGTGGGTGCAAACTCTTCACCACCTTGGCTTCATGCAATGGCCTATACTCACCTTCACCTTCATTCACTCAATAAGTACACTAGTCCAGCCTGACTTTATTGCCTTCAGTTTCACAACCTATGCATGGAATTTTGTTATAGTACCTTTGTGTAGGCTGGTGGCTCTTGGACTGAGTGTGGTTTTGGGTGCGCTGTCGTCATTGGTGGCGCCGTTTTCCTGTATTGGCTTTCAGAACATTGCTCAGTGTTTACAGCAGAGCTGTTTGCCCTGTATCAGGCCATGCAGTATGTCTGGAGTCACAGGCTTTCCAACTGCATTATCTGCCCAGACTCTGTCAATGACCTTCAAAGCCTCTGCTGCACACCATCCATCCCTTAGCACAACAGGTCCAGGAAAGCTGTCACCTGCTCCCTTTTTGATGGAGCCACTGTGATGTTTGTGTGGGTTTCTGGTCACAGCAGTCTGATAGGAAACCAGGCCACTGTCGCTGCTGCTAAGACTGCAATCGTTGTTCCTCAGCCTACTGGTTCTTACTTACCCTCCAACTATCTCTGTGTAGCCATCTGTAAGCAGGTGCTGTCACTTTGGAATCGTCACTGGCCCTCCCTTCATGGGAACAAGCTGTGTGTTATTAATCTGCTCCCAATGGTTTGTAAGACCTCCTTCATTTTAACTTAGTTGTGTATTGAGCACTGTCTTTTCAGCCATCACCATTGTCAAGTGATGCTCCCCCACCATTTTGTGCACATTGTGTCAAACATTTCGTGGTGTGCCATTTTCCTAATGGAATGCCATTTTTTTAACCACTTGCTTTCTCATTGGTGTTTGCTGTTAGAGTTAACACCCATTGACCACGTTTCACTTTTTATCCACTTTAGCAATATGGTAAAGGCCATTTAATTTATGGTTCTGGACCTCCAGTCCTCTGTCTGTGGTGTATTTTATAGACCTTTCTCCACTCCCTGTTTTTAGCTGTCTTCTCTTCCATTGACTATGATTGATGTGCAGTCATTTTTAACTCCTCTGTTTGTCTTTGTGTCCTAGAGTTTTGACATGGGCGCATATGACCCTAGTTGTTTTTGTGCCACAAAACCAAAAGCTCATCAGTTAGTGGTACTGCTGTGTCATCACTATATCCTTCAAATGTCACTCCTCCAGTTCCTGTTGCTATATCTTTTAGTAGCTGATACGTAGTGTTGGAAAAGTATATTGAGAATATATATTTGTTTTCAAAACAGTCCATCTGGTTGAGTTGATGACGCCATTAAGAGATTTATTTTTGTACAGTCAGATGGCCATAATATGACTGAGCACATATTATTAGGTAGAAGGGGACCATTTATATACCAATTGCTTTTTCCAGTTCTACCCAATGATCCATCAGTCTGTGGAATGGATGCAAGATTAATTTGCATTTACACATGATAAGACACAATTAAGATATTATTACATTTGACACCACACTGTTTTGTATTAATTAATTAATCAAGTAACATATAGAGAGCCCTACAAAATTTAAAGTTAGTTATATGATAATTAAGATAACTGCACATGCCAGAGCTCCTACCTGGAAACCTTAGTCTCCAGAGTTTAGAAATAACTTGTGACACCATACGCCCTTGGGCACTTACACTGTTAGATTGCAATGTACTACTTATGACAGTGGAGGCAAATTGCCTGGACATGAAAGTAGATAAAGCCAGAAGTGGAGGCCAATGTGCCAGATGTGAAAGCAGATCAGAATGCCCAGTCACACTCCACTAGTGCCGATTTCTTGCATGCGCACTCACATCAATGCCCTGCACATTCGGACTGGGGTGGCTGTCGTGATATGAATGGGTTGTTTATTGTGAAGCTGATAAATTTGTGCTGTCTGAGTTGTGCATGCTTTTTCATCCATATTTTATGAACAACAGTTATCATAGCATGATCATAAGCCATCCATTCACAAGTTTCAAAAAGTTTTACAATTCTGCAAAATTGCATGTGAATTTCAAATGGCATAAAGATGCATTCAAAAAGAGAAATAATTTCATTAATGTTATGAAAAACTAAACAAACACTTTACAATAACTCATAAACTGTAATCTTGTGTAATTATTAGAAATTAAACACATGCTTCTGGCCTATCATTTTACAATATTACAGGACTTGCCTTTAAGAGGAAAAACAAACTGCAATACTGTTTTTGATGTTTTTATTTATTTAATTTTCTTTTCGATTTAGAGTAGGGCAGTACACTTTCAGAATAGCCTAAGTCCATTTTGAAATTATTGCATTCACCCTGTGTATTGCAATCATATTCTAAAATTACAAAAATTACTCCAGAGAAGTAAGATTGCTCCAAATGTGAAAAACTGTTCCAATGCATCATGTGGTCATGTACTTAGCAATATTCTATTCAAATTTAAAATTGTTGTCATAGGGGAAATCTTTTCAATACTGTATTTAATAGCCGATATTACATTATTAATCTACTACACTCAAACAATGGGTAAGTGATATCATTTTTTGGGAGTGGTACTGTCAAAAATCGGTTAAAAATATTTTCAAATAGAAGCTATTGGCAGCTAACAAAAATTTCCATTTTCAAGACAAAGATAATTATTTAGACATTAAATAAACTCCATTTGTCTGCAAATTTCACAACAGTAAAAGGCCACCTCCTGTTTCAATGTAGAAGACGGTGCATGACTGATGATGCGTAAACACATAGGTCCCATGTTATGTAATATATTTTAAAAATTTAATAATCTTACTTGCCATTGCTCTCTGTAACTGCAGAATGAATAATTTCTTCCAAACAGCTATAAAGTATTATACATCGTGTAAATATGTAGAACTCATAATATTCACACAAGCTGCACCCTATTTCAAAAGCACAAAACTGGTGAAAAGTGCCTGAATCAGCTTATGGCAAATTCTGCAGTAGATTCATTTGAATGATTCTAAAATCAGTCACTGGAGTGGAAACCTGACCAGAAAACATTTGTTACTAGGTAAACTACACTTGAGGTATAACAGTCTCTGCAACAGTCAGGTGATCAAACATTGTGAAACCATTTTGAAAGCAGCACTAAAAATGCAAAATAAACCCAAAGTGACACAGATTCTGAAACAAATTGTAGAGTTTTGCTATGGATTACCCTACAATGTGAGGTATAACAATAACACAATTTAGTTTCCATGTAAATCAGTTTGAAAATTGATGTTGAAAGTTGTGGTAGTGGTTGAAAAGTGCGAAAATTATTTATAACATTAACCACGCATTATGCAGGGGCGTTCCACAATTCCTATAATGGGCTCCTAAGAGTTGTGTAGGGGACTTCTAGGATAAAAGTTTGGTAATGAACCCATATATGAAGGTGCACCATTTGGATGTAAAATAAGTTTAAAGACTGAACGACTTTCAGATCTTGCGTGACACAGTACACGCACACATAAACTGAGAAGAGCACATCATTGTCAGTACCTGTCAAAATTATGACTTGACATACCATTTTCATTTGACTACAGCAATGGCTGCAAGAAACTGGTATATTTACAAGTATGAGGGTAACTAGTGCTACATGGACATGCCTCACTCCTAACTTTTAAGAATACGACCTCTTTCATTCAGAAGGGAACATTGTCTGTGCCTTGGGGTCTTACTTGGCCAGTAGGTCAGAGGTAATTGTTTCTACTGTTTGTGTACCATAAATCAGGAGATTTGAAAGTTCTACAGTCCTCAAACCAAGTTTTGTAACTATTAAGTTTTAGTGAAATTTTCTTAAATTGTTTTCTTTTATTGCATGCAGTTTAATATAAAGTAACGCACAGATCTAATTAATTTTTTGTGTTCATTAGACACTTCCAAGGCACCACAACAAGATACACGACAGCAGCAGTGAAGGCTAGAGTCGGCCAGGGCCAGAGCTGCAGTCGCGTCAGGCTCACCGACGGCAACACTTGCCATCTGCTTGGCGATTTGCGTGATGTTAATAATCGTCAGTATTTCAAATGTTTATTATATCATCATGTAGCAGTGTTTTTTAGAAATATTTAAATTTGGATCTTGCTTTATTTCTGATATTTGTTTTTAGATATTAATTTTTTTTTTATTTTTTTTTTATTTTGGTGCCTGCAGTTAACTGGCATCCTCAATCATATAATGACTTCTGATGAAATTCAAAATTTACAGAGGGGAAATTTGGAAATGCTGAATAAGCAGCAAGATAACCAGGTATTTGCATGTTCTGTAATAAATACATCTTCACAGCAGTGGCGTCCTGCTGACTGATTGTAAACTGCAGTTGTGTAGTGGGCTCATCCAGTTCATAGTGTTGGTGTGTGAAATTATAAGCTGGAATGCTTTCAGGCTAGGAAATGTGTTCAAAAATGATGAGGAAACTCTGTCCAATATCTTAGATGAGACAAAAGTGTACGATAAGAAATTGGGATTAATCGCATGAGGCAGCAATGTAGTGACTGTGCAAGAGGTGATCAAAAAGTAATGGGAATTTTTTAATTTCACAGCCATTATGTATTGTATTACCAATGTTTTATATTTTATGTACATATGTTCCTGATGTATGTATCTCACCATATAGCAGAGGTGCTGAGTTATGATAGGCACAACAACAAGATTCACACAATTACAGCTTTCAGCCATTAAGGCCTTTGCTAGCAGTACACACACACACACACACACACACACACACACACACACACACACACACAACTGCAGCCTCAGAGATCTGAAACCACACTGCAAGCAGCAGCAGCAGCAGCAGCAGTGCACGATGGGACTGATGACTGGGGGGTGGTAAGGAAGAGGCTGGGGCGGGGAGGGAGAGGGATAGTATTGTGGGCGTGGCAGACAGTGAAGTGTTGCAGTTTAGACGGAAGGCAGGAGAGAAGGTGGGGAGGGGGTAAGTAGCAGAAAGGAGAGAAATAAAAACAAATTAAAAGACAGGATGTGGTAGTGAAATGATGGCTCTGTAGTGCTGGAATGGGAACAGGGAGGGGGCTGGATGGATGAGGACAGTGACTAATGAAGGTTGAGGCCAGGAAGGGTTCAGGAACATAGGATGTATTGCAGGGAAAGTTCCCACCTGCGCAATTCAGAAAAGCTGGTGTTGGTGCGAAGGATCCCTATTTCACAGGCTGTGACGCAGTCTTTGAGATGAGGGATATCATGTTTGGCAGTGTGTTTAGCAACAGGGTGGTCCACTTGTTCTTTGGCCACAGTTTGTATGTGGCCATTCATGTGGACAGACAGCTTGTAGGTCGTCCTGCCTACATAGAATGCAGCACAGTGGTTGCAGCTTAGCTTGTAAATCACATGACTGGTTTCACAGGTAGCCCTGCCTTTGATGGGACAGGTGATGTTAATTACTGGGCTGGAGTAGATGGTGGTAGGGGAATATATTGGACAGGTCTTGTATCTAGGGCTATTACAGGGACTGGGAGGAGGGGTTGTGTAAGGATGGATGAGTGTGTTGTGTAGGTTTGGTGGACGGCGGAATACCACTGTAGGAAGGGTGGGAAGGATAGTGGGCAGGACATTTCTCATTTCAGGGCATGACAAGAGGTAATCAAAACTCTGGCAGAGAATGTAATTCAGTTGCTCCAGGCCCAGATTGTACTGAGTTAAGAGGGGAATGCTTCTTTGTGGCCGGACTGTGTGACTTCAGGAGGGGGTGGAAGACTGGAAAGATAAGGCACGGGAAAATTGTTTTTGTACAAGGTTGGGAGGACAATTACAGTCGGTGAAGGCTTCAGTGAGACCCTCGGTATTTTTGAGAGGGACTGTTTGTCACTGCAGATGTGACGACCATGGGTGGCTAGGCTGTATGGAAGGGCCTTCTTGATATGTAATGGGTAGCAGCTGTCGAAATGGAGGTATTTCTGGTGGTTTTTAGGTTTTATATGGATGGAGGTACTGATGTAGCCATCTCTGAGGTGGAGGTCAACATCTAGGAAGGTGGCTTGTTGTGTTGAGTATGACCAGATGAAGCAAATGGGGGAGAAGTTGTTGAGGTTCTGGAGAACTGTGAATAGGGTGTCCTCACCTTCAATCCAGATAGCAAAAATGTCATCAGTGAAACTGAACCAGGTGAGGGGCTTAGGATTCTGGGCTTTTAGGAAAGATTCTTCTTGATGGCACATGAATAGGTTAGCATAGGATGGTGCCATGTGGGTGACCATAGCCGTACCCCGGATTTGTTTTTAGCTAATGCCTTCAAAGGAGAAGTAATTGTGGGTGAGGATGTAGTTGGTCATGAAGACTAGGAAGGAAGTTGTTGGTTTGGAATCCATAGGGTGTTTGGAAAGTTAGTTTTCAATAGCAGTAAGTCCATGGGCATTTGGAATGTTAGTTGACAGGGAGGTGGAATGAATAGTGAAGAGTAGAGCATCATTTAGTAATGGGACAGGAACTGTGGAGAGTCACATGAGAGAGAGAGAGAGAGAGAGAGAGAGAGAGAGAGAGAGAGAGAGAGACAAGATCAGATAAATGAATCATCAAATATGAAGGAAATTTATTTAAATCAGCTTACTGTGATGCATCTCAATGTTACAGGCCCGAATAGTCAGTCCAGTGTAAGGAAAGCTTTTCAGTTTGGAACACTTCGGACAGATGTACATTGCAAAGTACTCAAAATGATAGCTAGGAACACTGCGACACTTCTGTGAAGCTGTTCACAAATTCAGCTCACTAATGTCATGAAGAAAGCACATGAGGCAGCAACATCCTACACACTGCATTTGTCCATATTCATCTTACACTGCTGTGATAATACGTATGTCTAAGGTAAGTGCACACAGACAACGGTCCCTTATTGGCTGCATTAGAGCATTATAAAGTTCACTCATTCCTCACAGCTGTGCACATTGTACATGTCGCTGTACTTCAAAGCACAAGCATAATACACAAACCACTGGTGGTCAACACAGCTCCAAGCATATGCATCACTTAATTGTATGGGGTAGGCACATGTAGAAGTGGCCCCCAAACACATTCCAACACTCTTTCTTCATATCACACAAATACAATGTGCTTGATGTACCTTCAAATGTGTGCCTCCATCTGCATAATTCTTGCTGTGAATAGCTAGAAATTTCTACACTGCAGTCTCAAAGGAGAGTGACATTTCCTTGATGCGGCATTGAAAAGACAGTTCACATTATTTCATTTACCATCACCAATTGGAGTAAATAAAAACTCCACTTCTCCTGCACAGAGAGATGGGGGAAGGATGAAACTGGACAGAGAGGGGGAGGTAGGATAAGATGCATGCAATATGTGTAAAAGCCATATGTAGGTGAAGCTGTAGAGAAGAGTAAAATTTGTACATAATCCAGCATATTCCCTGTGGCTCTGATCATATAAGTGTTTGACACATATGCACATCACTCCCTCCCCTCTGTCTGTGTCTACCTCTTCCCCCACCCCCATCTTTGACCGCCATATGGTCCGACTTCTGTTCAGCCATCTCCTCCTTCCTTCTCTGTCCATCTCCGCCTTCCTCCTCTGTCCACCTCTTCCACACTTGTGTCTGTCTGTCTGATTCCTCCTCCCCAGCTCTGACCACTTCCCTCTCCCTCACTCTGTCAGCATCTGGTTCCTGCCCCTCTGTCTATCCTACCTGCCCCCGACAGGTCTGTTCCCTTATCAAACACTCCCTGTCCATCTAATACCCCTCCATCTCTTCCTCTGTTCACACCAGACTCTCCACCCTGTATATCGCCTCTGCCCACACTTATTCACGACATACGACATCCACCCACCTCACTATTCATCACTTCCTGCCACTGCCCCCCCCCCCCCCCGGTCCCTCTGTGTCTCTCTCTCCCAGTCTCTCTCTCTCTCTCTCTCTCTCTCCCAGTCTCTCTCTCTCTCTCCCAGTCTCTCTCTCTCTCCCAGTCTCTCTCTCTCTCTCCCAGTCTCTCTCTCTCTCTCCCAGTCTCTCTCTCTCTCTCCCAGTCTCTCTCTCTCTCTCCCAGTCTCTCTCTCCCAGTCTCTCTCTCTCTCCCAGTCTCTCACTCTCTCTCTCCCAGTCTCTCACTCTCTCTCTCCCAGTCTCTCTCTCTCTCTCTCCCAGTGTCTCTCTCTCTCCCAGTCTCTCTCTCTCTCTCCCAGTCTCTCTCTCTCTCTCTCCCCCAGTCTCTCTCTCTCTCTCCCCCAGTCTCTCTCTCTCTCTCTCTCCCAGTCTCTCTCTCTCTCTCTCTCTCCCAGTCTCTCTCTCTCTCTCTCTCTCCCAGTCTCTCTCTCTCTCTCTCTCCCAGTCTCTCTCTCTCTCTCACTATCCCAGTCTCTCTCTCTCTCACTATCCCAGTCTCTCTCTCTCTCACTATCCCAGTCTCTCTCTCTCTCTCACTATCCCAGTCTCTCTCTCTCTCTCTCTCACTATCCCAGTCTCTCTCTCTCTCACTATCCCAGTCTCTCTCTCTCTCTCTCACTATCCCAGTCTCTCTCTCTCTCTCTCACTATCCCAGTCTCTCTCTCTCTCTCTCACTATCCCAGTCTCTCTCTCTCTCTCTCACTATCCCAGTCTCTCTCTCTCTCTCTCTCTCTCTCTCTCACTATCCCAGTCTCTCTCTCTCTCTCTCTCTCTCTCACTATCCCAGTCTCTCTCTCTCTCTCTCTCTCACTATCCCAGTCTCTCTCTCTCTCTCTCTCACTATCCCAGTCTCTCTCTCTCTCTCTCTCACTATCCCAGTCTCTCTCTCTCTCTCTCTCACTATCCCAGTCTCTCTCTCTCTCTCTCACTATCCCAGTCTCTCTCTCTCTCTCTCACTATCCCAGTCTCTCTCTCTCTCTCTCACTATCCCAGTCTCTCTCTCTCTCTCTCACTATCCCAGTCTCTCTCTCTCTCTCTCACTATCCCAGTCTCTCTCTCTCTCTCTCTCTCTCACTATCCCAGTCTCTCTCTCTCTCTCTCTCTCTCACTATCCCAGTCTCTCTCTCTCTCTCTCACACTATCCCAGTCTCTCTCTCTCTCTCTCTCTCTCTCACTATCCCAGTCTCTCTCTCTCTCTCTCTCGCTATCCCAGTCTCTCTCTCTCGCTAACCCAGTCTCTCTCTCTCGCTAACCCAGTCTCTCTCTCTCGCTAACCCAGTCTCTCTCTCTCGCTAACCCAGTCTCTCTCTCTCGCTAACCCAGTCTCTCTCTCTCTCTCGCTAACCCAGTCTCTCTCTCTCGCTAACCCAGTCTCTCTCTCTCTCTCGCTAACCCAGTCTCTCTCTCTCTCGCTAACCCAGTCTCTCTCTCTCTCGCTAACCCAGTCTCTCTCTCTCTCGCTAACCCAGTCTCTCTCTCTCTCGCTAACCCAGTCTCTCTCTCTCTCGCTAACCCAGTCTCTCTCTCTCTCGCTATCCCCGTCTCTCTCTCTCGCTATCCCCGTCTCTCTCTCTCGCTATCCCCGTCTCTCTCTCTCGCTATCCCCGTCTCCCTCTCTCGCTATCCCCGTCTCCCTCTCTCGCTATCCCCGTCTCCCTCTCTCGCTATCCCCGTCTCCCTCTCTCGCTATCCCCGTCTCCCTATCTCGCTATCCCCGTCTCCCTATCTCGCTATCCCCGTCTCCCTATCTCGCTATCCCCGTCTCCCTCTCTCGCTATCCCCGTCTCCCTCTCTCGCTATCCCCGTCTCCCTATCTCGCTATCCCCGTCTCCCTATCTCGCTATCCCCGTCTCCCTATCTCGCTATCCCCGTCTCCCTATCTCGCTATCCCCGTCTCCCTATCTCGCTATCCCCCGTCTCCCTATCTCGCTATCCCCGTCTCCCTATCTCGCTACCCCTATCTCTCTCTCTCTCTCTCTCTCTCTCCCCCCCCCCCCCCCCCCCCACGTCAGAGAATTAGAAAAAAAAGCAGAAAAATTATACTAAATTACCATTGGGTCAGTGAAAGACTGCTGAAACAGCATTCTTTTCACAAAGTGACCACATTAATTTCAACTAGTGAACCACTGTTGTGTGTGCCCCCTCTCTCAAGTGCAGTGAAGGCAAAGAGAGAAACGTTAAAGATGAGCCTAGTACTAAGTTTTGATTCAAATGACTCTCCTGGACTCACAAACATAAATTGATTACCACTGTAACTTGAAATTGTTGAACATTTACTCAAAGTAACAAGAAAAATCAAATGAATTTAGCAGGATAATTCTGTGCAATTACAGGAAGTAATTGGGAATAGTGTTGCCAAACACTGTATAATGTTGCTAATTCTCAGTTTTACTAGTGAGAAGAATAATGTTACCACAGCCAGTCTATTTCTTGAGCAAGCCCAAACTGTCTCACATTTGAGGAGTGAAGTGATGGTGTTAACAGCCTCTGAAATGGCTGCAGGCTGAAATACCAAACTAATAGTCCAACAAGTTCTGTTTCCATTTTTACATTAAAGGCTAGGTTCTGAAGTGTAACGAAGAATAATCCTCATACTGCAAACTGAAAAGTTGACTCACCAGTGATAAGCTGTGATTGTATACTGTAAATCAGTTTCTCATGAGGGTTCACACAACAAGATTTTTCACAGAGAAATTTTGTAAGCTATGGAGAACACACAGTTTCAAATCCAGAAGATGAACTCTGCAAGACAGCTGTGCACAACAGCCAAAAAGTTGCTTCACAAAGCTGTTGAGAAATGAAACCCATAAATCTGTTCTGTGAAGTTTGATGCCAGCACATGATGTGAAGAAAGAATAACAGTTGCCAACAGAACGTGTAAAATGTATCACAAAACACTGACACCAACTACTAGAATATGCAAGTTGTAAGAATGCATTATTTGGGTAGTAGTTGTGAACTTCAGATTATTCCCTCAAAAACTATTTGACTTCATGATTTTAGTCATTTTTATCCTTGTGTCCAAAGTGGGCTACCTGTGTAACCTGGGCAACCTTTGTAACTATAATTTATCAAGTGTATTAAAGCTAGTATAAACAAACCTTAGTTATTCCTCATTGACACATGTGTAAATGTCTTAATAAAAGCAAAATTTAAATACTTTCAAAGAAGAGAATTTACAATGGAAAGGAATATATTGCACTCTTTAATGGCATTTGGGTTACACGAGCAGCAACATAATTCCATGTGAGCAGGTGTAAAGATTACAAATGAAATACTTCATTTTATGTAACATTTTATTAGTTCCATTACTTATAATATAGCAGCTCTAGTCATTAAAGTGTTCAAAATACAGCAATTGCTTACTAACTGTGACACAGTTACATAATATTATACAGCTACTAAAGCTTGCTGCTTTTTACAATGGAAGGAAAAACTTGGAATTATTATTTATTCACAGAGCCCACACAGAGTTTTTATAATGCAATGCTCACTCCATATTGGGGTTTTACATCTCTTGAAACTTTTTCTTGTTTTCCTCATATTTTTCAGCTGTCCAGAAGCATATCATTTTGGTTGAGTCCCCACTCACTCAGGAACCAGAGTTAAAAGTCAACCTACTGTGCACTCAATATCCGATTTCATGGAAAATTTTGTCAAGTGATTAGAATTTGATGATCAAGTGATAAGGGAAGGCAGTATCAAATGTTTTCTCAGGTCCAGTAGAAAGAGTATGGGTCTATGAGTCATGGTTTTTGTTTGAGGATTGTTTCCTGTTTAAGTAATGTATGCTTATAAGCAAACAACATGGAGAAGCTAGGGGCCATCTCTGTGTTCTTCTTTCCACACTGTAATGAGAACACAACTTGTCCATATTGTCAATGCCCTTTTTGTGCTTTTATAATAATGTATAACATCTGCCTTTGAAAGAGAGACAGAAATGGATACAGCATAATGAGTTATTGATAACTTTAGAACTGCTTTCTTCTTGTTTGGATGTTTTGATACAGAGAAGTTTTCCTTCTCTGAATCTAAATATAGTTCAGAGGTCTTGGCATGAAGAGGTAGGTTGCAGTTCTGGTGGTATATAGGGCTAGTTTCATTTTACAGTACCGATTGTGGACATCTCCCATGTTGTTGACAACCTCGGTAATAATAGACTTATGAAAAAATTGTCAGTGACCGTATTTCTGCTCGTACATTTGAAATGGTATCTAAAATCTTATATTACCCTGTACCCTTTATTAGTTTCTCCCACAGAAGCAGCTTTACCTGTATAAAGTTGGCCAGTTATTGGGTAAGAATTTTGCAAATCACAAACCCATTGAGCCTTCAAACCTTATTTGGCTTGCTTTGAGGGTGTGTGTTCAGTAAATCTTGTCTTTCCTTTCTAAGGAAAAAGCTACATCATCAACAGTGAGGCAATTGAAAGAAATATAGTATCCTCAAAGGTTTGAGTTTATCATATAGGATATTTCAAATCTTCTTCTTCTTCTTCTTCTTCCTGAGTAGCGCTACAGCCCTTGGTGAGCCTTGGCTTCTTCAACAAACTTCCTCCACACTCCTCGGTTATTTGCTGCTCTTTTCCACCCCTGGACTCCCATATTGGTGATATCCATAATTACCTCATCAATCCATCTTCTTCTAGGTCTTCCTTTTCGCCTGACTGAATGGATCATGCCTTTCATCATTTTCTTTGGAATTCTATCCTCTGCCATTCTCTCAAAGTGTCCTAGCCACCGTATTTGCTGTGATTTCACAAATTTTACTATGTCCCTGCCTTGTATTAACTCTTGTAATTCGGCACTGTAGTGTATTCTCTAGCCTTCTTCCTCCCTTATTGGCCCATAGATTTTGCATAGTATTTTCTGCTCAATGCTTCTTAGTGCATTTTTATCGTGTTCTGTCAATGTCCATACCTCTGAGCCGTATGTGATAACTGGGTGGACTAGGAAATTACATGTTAGCAGTGTAGTATTTCTTGTAACAAGGCTATTTTTGAAAAGCAGGATATTTGCAAAGTAAGCTCTGTTTCCTGCTTGTATTCTTTCCCTTATAGCCTTTCCAATACTGATATCATTTGTTATTGGTGCTCCCAAGTAGTTAAAAGAGGACACTCCATTGAAGCATTTCCCATTGATGTTTAGATTTTTAGGGGTTCTTCTGGCCTAAGATTGTGACATTACCATATATTTTGTTTGTTTTCATTTACTATGAGGCCAATTTTTGAGGCTTCTGTTTCAATGCCCAGCATGTTTTTAGGAGTGCAGCAGCTTTATCACTTTCCAAATGTGTAGCCCTAGTATTCACACTGATAGATCTTATAAATTTGGTTACCTGTCAAAACCTTTTGAAGGATAAGCTTGCACAACACCATGAGAGAGGATTTGCTTCCCACATTTCCTTTGTGTGCTCACTGTTGGAGAACTTTAATCCAGCCATAATCAGTATACAGAGAAATACGTAAAATTCATTAGTTGTAAATGGCTTCCACATTTTCACTGCTCCTTCAGAGTTGATTATAATTTAGCAATATCAACTTTGTCTTACTGTTGTTTTCACATATCATAATATGAAACATTTTGACTGTAAATATAATCTCGAAGGTATTTTTTATAAAAAGATTTTTGTTGCACGTGTCAGACCATCCATTTCCCACAAAAAACCATGCTTCATCAATTTTCTTCTCCCAGAAGTGTCCTTACGTCATTCATGTCTATCTTTACCACATAGTATGTATGCGGAAGACACAGTAGCTTCACAGTTTTAGTCAGTTCTGTCATTGTGTTTGCTACTATTATAGTTTGTGTCTCATTTGACTTCATTATCACTAGAAGCATAAATAGCATCTTCAGCATCTGAAGCAGCAGTATCTTCCTTACTTAAAATCAATTTGTCCGTAGAACCTCCTCCACTGACATTTGCAGTTTCATTCTCTTCTGGATCAACAGTAGAAAATTACTTTCTAATATAATCATTTTTGTTCTGTAGCTTAATCTGCTATATTAGATTCAAAGAAGCCTTCTGTATCATCCATGAGAATCCAGAGATAAGGTTCACTAGAGCAACATTTAAACTATAATAGTTCATAATGTTGTGCAACATTTTTATAATGATTTTGTGTATTCATGGGGCTGGTTGTTTCCTACTGTGCCAGTACAATAAATTCATTGTGTTATCCTGGTAGTCTGGTTACAGAAAAAAGTATAATTTTTTGGTGTAGACACAATCGATAATGCAATATACCTTCTCCAATTACAGATGATGACAGATATCTTGGTTGTAGAAGCCTGCCTTTTGATTGTTCAGACAATGTTCAACCTTAAAAATTAAATTTCATTTGGAAAATGGCTGCCACCCAATGGATTCTTTGTCAGAGGAAATTATCACTGGATGGAGAATATGAGTGTGGCAAGATTTCACAGGCCAAAGAAGCGGCATGTCCGTCCTGTACAGAATGAGCTGGGACATTGTCGTGGAGCAAAAATATGCCCTCACACAGCCTCTTGTGACACTTCACCTTGACAGCCTCCTCTATCTATCTCACCTGGAGATTTTCCCAGTACGTTGCTGTGGAGATTTTTCCCCTTAACATTGTAGTCTGTTAGCACCGCAGGTGGCTGCAAAGAACACACAGCACCAAATTATGTAATGATGTTTGGATCTTTGCCTGCTTTAGTGGTGTTGTGTATGTAGATGTATGTAAATATGTCCAAGCTCATTCACTCTGATTAAATGGCTAAAGAAGCTATCTGAGTTAGCCAAACACAGCTGCAATATATACACTGCTGTGTCAGTTTCAGTGGGTTTCTCAAGTGGGTGTGAGTAGTTGTAACATCCTGTAGATGTCAGTTATTGTTGTATTTATAACATCGTGCAACATTTTGAAAACCGACCTCTTTGTGATTTCCACTTTTTCCACTATCACCTCAGTTGTTGAGCACCAGGTTACTCACTTAGTGGTCCTTCAGACAGATGGGCTACCACATCATTCTTTATCTTTGGACTTTTTTTAGAATGTTGAGAAAGAAAACCGCTTCAACTGTAAAATTATTAGGCACTACCAATTTCAGAACACTTACAGCTGCATTTCAGGTACAAATCTGTATATAAGTGGACAATCAATCATATAGAAATCAATATTCTGAAAGCTATGATGAACCTGTAATGAAACATGTAGTCACTGGAATCAAAACATGTAGTCACTGGAATCAAAACATGTAGTCACTGGAATCAAAACATGTAGTCACTGGAATCAAAACATGTAGTCACTGGAATCAAAACATGTAGTCACTGGAATCAAAACATGTAGTCACTGGAATCAAAACATGTAGTCACTGGAATCAAAACATGTAGTCACTGGAATCAAAACATGTAGTCACTGGAATCAAAACATGTAGTCACTGGAATCAAAACATGTAGTCACTGGAATCAAAACATGTAGTCACTGGAATCAAAACATGTAGTCACTGGAATCAAAACATGTAGTCACTGGAATCAAAACATGTAGTCACTGGAATCAAGTCATGACTCAGCTTGCATTGTTAGTCCAATGAAATAATTATCCACAAAAGTGTGTATGCTGTAAAAGTACTCAAACCCATGAAGAAGGATTAAAAAACAATGAGGATGAATTTACATAATGTCATAATGGACAAGGCGAAATGTAAGAGGCTCTCACTGAATGTCAGTGTGTAGAGGTAAACGCTATCTGGGTGGCAGTCTATGGGCTAAAACGTTTGACAGTCATGAGAGAGGGAGAATATTCTAATGTGTAGCACTGGAATGACTGTGTAGTGCTGGAATGACAATAAGTAAACTAAATCCTACCTCAAAATGGGAAAATATGCTGCAAATATGTAGCATATTATCATGTTTTTGAGTACAGTTTAGCTTTCACATTTGCAGCAAATATCCCTGTCCCTGGGCATGATTTAGTTTACTTAATGCTGTTGCTGCATAAAAGTTAGTATTCTCTCTTTCCTTCATTCTAATTTTCATGGTGTGTGAAAGTCATCTGAGTTGCTGGCTAAACCTTCAGGTCATGGAACACACCTGCTTATTATAGTATCATGTTGTATTCTAGGTTTTAATGGGACCCCATACATGGCATATATTTATTGACATACTGATACTATAGCAGTCAAAGTTTTTAGCCAATAGGTTGTTACCTAGGTGGCATATTACAGTGTGTTTAAATTCATGTGTTAACATCGGCGAGTGCCTCTTAACTGTCCTTCTTATCCACTCTGGTGTTAGGTAAGTTCCTCCTCAGTGTTTTTATCTTTCTTCACAGCTGTTATTGTAGAAAACACTTACATATTTTATTACTTCTAGAACATATGAATTTTTCGGGATAATCTATTTAATTGGACTGACAATGAATGCTGGGCCTTCCTGCAATAATTATTTAAATCATGAATTGACTCCACCCTGAGTACATGCTTCATTACAGTTTGATCTTAGCTTTGGGATTATTCATTTTCAACAGGATTGTTTTTCTCCTTATATTCAGATTTGCACCTGAAGACGCAGCTGTAAGTTTTGCAAGATTGGTAGTTCCAAAGAATAAAGGGATTTAACAGCTGATGTGGTTTCATTTCTCAACATGATTTATCATGGCTGTGGTTGCCCAGATTCATCTTTTGTTTGATGACACAGGAAGTTTCAGAGGCATTTAACTATTGAGTGTTATGTTGATGCATTGTTACTGTACACTTCCACTTCATTTTACATTGTAGAAACATTGTCCTCCCTTAAGTGCAGAAAACTCCACACAGTTCCCCAGTTTATCAGGAATGCAGAGGTTTGCCTACAAACAATCAAATAACTGTTACATAATTTTATTCTTTCGAGGCCTCTTCTGTGCTGGTGTAAGATGGCTGCAGATATGGCTCCCTAGCAATTCTTGACTGATGTATCAACTGTGAATGACACATTGGGATTAGATTTCTATAGTTAGCTTATCCACTGTGTGCTTTTCTGACAGTATAATGCAGTATTGTTACATTTGCTTATGTCTTACATGGATCAGTTTTGTGAGAGCTTGCCATAATGCATGTGTCAGTAAATTTGATGTGAGATACATTTTCATTTTGGAATCGTGGCTACACCCATGAATTTTTTTTTTTAAATTCTTAACAAAATGTCATAAATGTATCCCTACCGACCACCCACAGGTACTATTACTTCAGAATATCATCTATGGAATAGAAATATCCAAGTAGAAAATACTTCAATTTGTTTTAAAACATTCAGTTTTTACCAGTATCTTTAATTCAAAAAAGAGGTGATAAAACACTTTTATGAATGCATACTGTTTTCTTTCTGTGGTGGGCAAAGGTTAATTTGTAGTTAGTGGAGGGCATTCTTGTTCCTAGTAAACTATTCATGAAAAGTACTACTCTTCTAAAAATTGTACCTAACTCTACACAACAGACTTCATAAGAATAAATGGGTTGACAAGGTTTTGTTAGTCAGCCAAACTTTCTAAACAATGTCTACACAAAATTCAAGGATTGCTGTGAGGTGTAAATGAGAATGTCATATTGCATTGTTGGCTGAGATATCCCATGGAGTGGATTCAGTTGCCTGTCTGAAAGGGTGTTTTTCCTCCATCATGCTGCCATCTACATTTGTTGGTATGTGGGATCTGTGTCAGTATTGGATTTATAGTGTGTAGGTGAGTGTAATGGAAGCATGTATAGTATAGTGTCATGTTTGTGTTGCTAGGTGGTGGTGGTGGTGGTGGCAGTGTTAAGAGTTTAATGCAGGAATTTAGCACAAATATGGGTGTGCAGAACATTCATGCCACCAACTCTTCTGTCCTTGCTGGCCAGACACTAACACTGAAAGTTTTTTCCACCATCAGGATTCAAACAAGCATACGGAGTTGAACTCCAGCCTACAGTTGTGCATTAGCCATCTCACCTATAGAGGAAGTTACACCAGACAACATTCTTACTGCACATTTCTGTGGAATACCTTTTGTACTGTGTGGAAATGCCCCAGAAAATTATTTCATTCAACATCAATTAATGAAAGTATGTGAACTAAGCTAATTTTATAATGCTTTTGTCACCAAAACCTGAAATAATCCAGAGAGCTAAGTTGTTGAAGCCAGGGATTTGAGAACATCTACAACATGTGATTTTCACTTAAAGTTAAAAGTGTACTCAGGAATTTTGAACAGCCAATTTTGCAGATTCTCTTGCCTGACATGCTGTATTCTTAATTGAAATGATGTATCTTACCTGTACAGAATTGAATGAACTGTATCTTTCATAAGTCATGTGATACACAGTTTCCAAGAATCAGTTAACGAGACCTTATACATTTCATTTATTGCACCTGCTGTTGCAGCTTCGATTATGCTGCTTGCATCATATTAAAAGAGTACTCTTTCTGCTTTACCAGTAAGTGGAAGATCAGTTATATGGAACAAGAACAGGAGTGGTTCTGTAGTTCTATTCTATCAAACACCAATAATAATCATGATGAAACTTATTCTATCTAACATAATCTGTGCTTCCTTTCAGTTAAGTGACAATTGAACCACTAATTTATTGTGCTGTAAAAGCTTCTCAATGCCTCATGATGATGATGATGATGATGATGATGATGATGATGATCTCATTGTAGTAGTCTTCAATCCAAAGATTGGTTTGATGCAGCTCTCCATGCTACTGTATCCAGCGTGAGCCTCTTCATCTCTGAATAAATACTGCAACCTACATCCTTCTGATTCTGCTTACTGTATTCGTTAGTTGGCATTCCTCTATTCCTCTAAGATTTTTACACCCCCCCCCCCCCCCCCCCTCCCCCAGGGGCCCTTCTGTCACACACGTATACGCACCACACTTATGCTCTGCCTCTGCCTCTGCCTGCATTACTAAATTGGTGATCCCTTGATGTTTCTGAATGTGTCCTATCAACCGATCTCTTTGTTTCGGTTGAGTTGTGCCACAAATGTCACTGTTTATTGTCCATGTTCCACTTCCAAAAATGGCTACACTCCAGAAAATTACTTTCACGAAAGATTTCCTAACACTTAAATATATTCTACGTCAACAAATTTCTTTTCTTCAGAAATGCTTTTCTTGCCATTGCATGTCTACATTTTATGTCCTCTCTACTTTGGCCTTCATCAGCTATTTTGCTGCCCAAATAGGAAAACTCACCTACTACTTTGAAAGAGTCATAACCTAAATCTTATTCACTTAGCATCGCCTGGTTTAATTGAATGACATTTGATTGTCCTTGGTTTTGTAGGTGGAGCTGAACATCTTCCTTTCAAGATACTGTCCATTCCATTCATCTGCTCTTCCAAGTGCTTTGCTCTCTCTCTGACTGAATTACAATGTCATTGGCAAACCTCAAAGATTTTATTTATTATCCATGAACTTCCATTCCTACCCCAGATTTTTCTTTCATTTACTTTACTGCTTGTTCAATGTATAGATTGCCTGGCAGCATTGTCCTGCTGCCATCTAGACCCTGCCTTCTCTGTCAGACGATGCTGTTCCCTCACTGAACCTGTACCCTGCTATATCTACCCCTTTTGTTCCTCATTCTGGATTGCTACTTTCAATCAATGTTCCTGTTGCATTGTTGCTGGAGCAGTCCAAGGCAGTGGTTATGTGTGGATGATGTGGGCTTGCTTGTGTGAATGTGTGTTTTCTTTTCTGAAGAAGACTTTGGCCAAACCAAAAATGTTTAACACTCTTCATTGTGCTTGTCTGCAACACAATGTGTCATATTTATGGTAGATAGAAAATACAATACCTGCATTCTTCATTATCTTATCCTCTGGATAGGCCAGATATACCCCTAAAAGTATCACTGCTGTAATTTTTTGATTTTGTAGCCTTCTCTGTATACTTAGTGATGTGGTGAGGTCCTCTGCTTAAAAAAAGAAACCAGATTAAGAGGAAGAAGGAAAATGAGTAATACAATAAGAAATGGATCGGTTGGGGGGGGGGGGGGGGGGGGGGGGGGGGGGGGGGGGGGGGGGGGGGGGGGGGGGGGGGGGGGAGAGAAAGAGTTAGAGAAAGGAGGGAGGGGGCAGGCTTGAAAATAAGAAGGTAAGAACAGTAAAAAAAATGAGATGCAATAGAGATGATGACGATGATCGATAAAAGGGGAGTTGTTTAATGGAAGCTAAGTTGATAAGGCTGTTAGGATGCAAAAAATGTGGCCAGATACCCAAACAGCTCATGTGTTGTCGCAGGCACTGAGGTCTATTGAGTACACAGATCCTCCTACCCGATAAGTTTCCCTGGCCTCTGGAGGTGGGAACTTATCCTCCAACACATGTTCACATACCGATATCTTAAAAGGCTTAACCTCTGTTGACAAAATCGAGCCATCATTTGCATTATCATCTTTTGATTGCATTTTACACACTTTTAAAAATTTATTATGGGTCATTATTTTCTTTATTGCTTCCATTTCTTTTTTTTTTCCTCTTCCCTGCCAAACCTCTGTCTGTTTTTCTCCTCATTTGTGTATGCACTACTGTCTCTCCATATCCATTATTACTTCTCACTCTGTCATCATCTCTGTAGTGAACCAGGCACATTGGTTACTAATGTACTATCTATGATGTACTTTCTCTGACAACGTACCCCTTCCTTTTCCTACCCTATTTTTGTTTCCTCATTCTCACAAAAGGTTATCCCCATTTGATTAACCCACATTTCTAGGCTTCCCAGCCTGTGCAAGTCCCACCACTGAGGAAAGAAGTAACAGTTCTGAAAGCTAGGATAGTAATATGTGTCTATCACCAGTACTAATATTTACACTCCTTAATTTAAGAGCTAGTCAGCTATTTTCTCATATTTGTGTAATAGTTTTGCATGCACTTTACTTTCAGTTAGATGTACTACATAGGAAAAGGGAGGTCATGCTGATGGATGTCTAAATTTAGAAGGGTAGTGGGATGAGACTATACGCTGAAGAGCAGGTTATCTAACAGGGGCTTGACCTGAGGGATCCAGATGACCCATAGGTGTCACTAAACTACTCCAGCAATGGCATGCCAGATGTCCCAGAGATGGGTAGTTCTTGAGGTCAGTTTCTGAATTTGGCCTATGTGATGGTTATCATCTACATACAGGGTGCAGAATAATTGTATCATGAAATTTTAACCCTGGTTAGCTAATTCCAGTAGGAATGAAAATTACTAATGTTGTGTAGGGCGTTAAAACAAAACTTTTAAACTATGGAAACTTGGCATCATATGCTCAAATTGGCTGCAGGATTGCCCTGTTGCCAGATGCTCTGGACAACGCATGACCGGGCACGCTTTGCCTGCCAAAGATCATGATGTATCCAAGGCAGCCCACACACTTGGTGGTAGCGTGTCAGCCTTCCACTCTGGGGGCTGGAGGTGAATCCGCCGGGGTCCCCAACACATCCATTGTAGTTTCATGATAAGACGTACTGGAAACAAACCCATCAGCAGCTGTTAGTTTGCATACAGAAAGCCTTTCACAAATTGTGTCCGCCCTGAAAAGGGCCTATTTTGTGGCTAGGACATTGTTTACTTAAAGCAAGTGCTGGAACTGGTGATCCTCTATGCAACACAAGGTCGATCGTGTCGAACGGTGTTTTGCTGAACTCTTTCAAAGATTACTGGCTTTGCCTTGATGTGATTGGTGGCATGATGAATGAGATGCATTAATTCTTCTTTGTTCCTAGGTGGTTCATACCGGGGTGAGTGAACTAGAACCTTGAAGAGTGCCCACTGGTGGTGTCAGGTCTGGGATCACAGGGGCCGTGTCCTATGAGCACCTCTGCCTCTTACCTGGCCATAGAAGAGTTCATCTAAATATTCACACACAGCATGACTGTTATGTGCAGGTGACCCACGCTGCAACCACATACATAGCCAAATGTCCAGGGGAACATCTTCCAGCAAGCCGGGTAGCATTTTGTGCTAAAAGTTAAGGTAATTTGCCCCAGTAAGTCGAGAAAGTAGACGGACTGGCCCAATAAGATGGTCAACCACAATGCCTGCCCAAATGTTGAGCAAAAATTGTTCATGGTGCCTGTGGTTGTACACGTGGTGAGGATTTCCCCTTGCCCAGTAATGAATGTTTTGAATGTTGCAAAGGCCATCCCAATGGAAGATGCATTCATACTGTAAACAACACAATGGCAGGGAAGTCAGGATCTCGCGCAACACATCACAGAAACCAACGGCAAAACCCTAGCCTGTGTTCGTAGTCTGCTACAGGGTTTAGGTCTTCAGCAGGGTGGAAAGTAAATACACTCCTGGAAATTGAAATAAGAACACCGTGAATTCATTGTCCCAGGAAGGGGAAACTTTATTGACACATTCCTGGGGTCAGATACATCACATGATCACACTGACAGAACCACAGGCACATAGACACAGGCAACAGAGCATGCACAATGTCGGCACTAGTACAGTGTATATCCACCTTTCGCAGCAATGCAGGCTGCTATTCTCCCATGGAGACGATCGTAGAGATGCTGGATGTAGTCCTGTGGAACGGCTTGCCATGCCATTTCCACCTGGCGCCTCAGTTGGACCAGCGTTCGTGCTGGACGTGCAGACCGCGTGAGACGACGCTTCATCCAGTCCCAAACATGCTCAATGGGGGACAGATCCGGAGATCTTGCTGGCCAGGGTAGTTGACTTACACCTTCTAGAGCACGTTGGGTGGCACGGGATACAAGCGGACGTGCATTGTCCTGTTGGAACAGCAAGTTCCCTTGCCGGTCTAGGAATGGTAGAACGATGGGTTCGATGACGGTTTGGATGTACCGTGCACTATTCAGTGTCCCCTCGACGATCACCAGTGGTGTACGGCCAGTGTAGGAGATCGCTCCCCACACCATGATGCCGGGTGTTGGCCCTGTGTGCCTCGGTCGTATACAGTCCTGATTGTGGCGCTCACCTGCACGGCACCAAACACACATGCGACCATCATTGGCACCAAGGCAGAAGCGACTCTCATCGCTGAAGACGACACGTCTCCATTCGTCCCTCCATTCACGCCTGTCGCGACACCACTGGAGGCGGGCTGCACGATGTTGGGGCGTGAGCGGAAGACGGCCTAACGGTGTGCGGGACCGTAGCCCAGCTTCATGGAGACGGTTGCGAATGGTCCTCGCCGATACCCCAGGAGCAACAGTGTCCCTAATTTGCTGGGAAGTGGCGGTGCAGTCCCCTACGGCACTGCGTAGGATCCTACGGTCTTGGCTTGCATCCGTGCGTCACTGTGGTCCGGTCCCAGGTCGACGGGCACGTGCACCTTCTGCCGACCACTGGCGACAACATCGATGTACTGTGGAGACCTCACGCCCCACGTGTTGAGCAATTCGGCGGTACGTCCACCCGGCCTCCCGCATGCCCACTATACGCCCTCGCTCAAAGTCCGTCAACTGCACACACGGTTCACGTCCACGCTGTCGCGGCATGCTACCAGTGTTAAAGACTGCGATGGAGCTCCGTATGCCACGGCAAACTGGCTGACACTGACGGCGGCGGTGCACAAATGCTGCGCAGCTAGCGCCATTCGACGGCCAACACCGCGGTTCCTGGTGTGTCCGCTGTGCCGTGCATGTGATCATTGCTTGTACAGCCCTCTCGCAGTGTCCGGAGCAAGTATGGTGGGTCTGACACACCGGTGTCAATGTGTTCTTTTTTCCATTTCCAGGAGTGTAGATGCTGGCCATCATTCCTCAAAACCTCCCAGACTAACGGATGAGTGACCTCAGTGTTATGTCCAACCACTGGAGTACAGGTCGTAGATGTTTCCTCGAAGCACTTGAGAACAGTCTCTTCAAATGCTGCATCCCGTCATGTTCGAGGTCTTCCGGCTTCAGCACGATATCCTGCTAACGAGCCTGTTTCGCCAAGTCATGGGTGAATTGCTGTAAATGTTTGCAGGTGTGGGTGATGTCTTGCTGGGTATCATTTACCATACAAACATCAAGCTTCGTGTGCATTATTGTCGATTAGTTCATAAACAAAAACCGTATCTTGCCGTTCTTCAAACAAATACTGTGTTGCCATGCTTAATGTATGACTAAATCCCAGGTGACATGTGTGTGCTCTGAAGTGAAGCTTACATGTGAATGCCTCTTACATGAGGTGGAGAGAAACAGCAAGTCCTATTTGACACGTATGCATATCACATTCGAGCAGTGACGGACGAGGGACATTTGTATGTGTGAACTGACAATTATAGCGCTGCCCGTCAACTAACAAATGGCAACGTGGCAATCCTACGGCCAATTGGAACACGTGGCACCACATTTCCATAGTTTTAAAATGGTACGTTGTTGACCTGCATGACGTTAGTAATTTTGTTTCCTACTGCCATCAGCTATCCTGGGTTAAAATTTCGCAACACAATTTTTCTCCACCCTGCATAAAAAAGCAGTGTTGGAAACATCTCAGTTATTAAACACTATCCTGTGTGATGTTATGTAACTCATCTCCTTCTCCCAATAATATGCCCTCAGATACTTAAAATTCTGCTATTTATTGCCACCAAATGAGAAGTAGTAGAAGCTGTTGGCTTTAAGGTCCAGCTTATTACTATCAAACTGAACATACTGTAGTTATGTATAGGTAGAGCGGGAGCTGGATATGTTTGGAGATTTATAGCTGTTACCTGAGTTGCCTCACTCTGTTCTTTCCCCTGGATGAAAGACTTACACCAGAGGAGTGCTTGCGGGACTGTTCGGACACTGGTAACTCTGCATGTAGTACACTAGTCTGCAGTGACCTACAGTATTCAGCAAGTATGTGAGCAGTTCTGAGCCTCAATAGAGCCATCTCAGGATGATTCTCAGTCCAGATAGCAGTCTTTCTAAATCTCAACCCCAAGGCTCAACATGACCAGTCTACATGCTGATCACGAGCTGGCAAAACTTTCAAGTCAGTGTCGTCATGTGATGGTCTGCCTGCCTCCCTGCCTGCATGTCAACCTCACGTGTGTTGATGAGGTTGAACTGCAGAGTTAAAGCAGTTGATTGTGAGCAATCCACATCTAAGTGTAGAGGTATACAGACAATGGCTCCTCACTTTCCTGTCAGTAGTGCAGGTTGTCAAGCAGCCCATCTTAATTGTTTTCCATGAAGTTCCCTTAGAGCCTAAGAGACAGTTATTCTATGGTGAGCTCCATGGTACTGAAACAGTTAACATTTTATCAATTATATATCCAGTATAGCTCCTCCAACAACACAGATGAATCACTCTCAATCATAATTTCAAATATGACACACAGAATAAAATATTCTAAAGTGACGCTTCAGTAGCGACAATAGGGTATTGGTGCTGATCCTAATGTGCTCTCCTTGTACTAATTAGTAGTCAGGTTTTGTAGCACAGTGAGAGAGTACAGTAGCTGAACCAGCAGTAGTACACCTGAAACCTGTTTAGAAGACATGTAACCTCATGTGTGTTGATGAGGTTGAACTGCAGAGTTAAAGCAGTTGATTGTGAGCAATCCTAATCTTAATCTGCAGTGCACATATTGTATTAGTCTTGCTCAAGTATTTGAGGCCCCATTTGATGTTTTTTAATGTTTGCCATGCTGTGAGTAGATAAGAGATCTTCCTTTATTTTATCGTTGAAAAAGCTGAAACCGAAAAAAAGAAAAGGAGATAAAACCCCTCTTAGTGCACAGCAGGAACTAGTGTTTTTTTTGAGCAGTTATGAGTATTGAACAGAATCTTGTGGCTGTCAATATCCTTTTGTAAAATACCTTTCAAACAATTTTGTTCAGAAAAATTGTGCCTACCTGGGTAGTAATTTGAGTGTGATACCATTTGCTTTTGTAGTAAACAGGATTCATGCATGTCAAGGTGTCCAAACCATTGCTCAGAATTTGTTGGTAACTTGTCACTTCTTAGCATGTCCTCCAAACTGGTATCTACAGAATGTCACTTGCAGTTGTATGTTTTGGGACCTGAGGAATGTGCAGGAGTATTTGTTTCCAAATTCTTGAAATTACAGGCAAGATATGTAACAGCTCTAAATGATACTTTAACTTAAGTTTGGCCAGAAACAAGCATAGCTTCAAGTGAAGACTGTGGAATAGGTTCCCCCTTAGTATGCCATGTGGGATGGACAGGATCTAAATGTTTCACTTTTGATATGATTAAACATGGCCCCACTTAGATTGCAGCTGTTTTCCTTCACCTTCTTCTTCTTCTTCTTCTTTTTATTTGATTTGGTGTGATTCATTTACCTGAAATTACTGCTCATTATAAGAGCTTAAGGGTGACAATTGAAGCTTACAGAATGGCATTAATTCTTGGCCTGTTTGCAAGAAGTCTTCTCAAAATGATGGAAGCAGTCTATGTTGAAACACTAACCAAACTCACTGTGTTTGCAGATTGTGTATTTCATAATACACTCTGGTCATAGGGGCACACTTCAAAGCATGATTCATCACTGAAGACAATTCTACTCCAGTCAATGAGATTCCAGGTTGAAGATGTGTCAGGAGATGGTGCAGGCAGCAGTGAAATATCAACCTGACTTTCACTAGTTATATAGCCCAAAAACCAGTAGTGGTCTGATGTGCTGTTTCTATTCATAGCAGGACCCCATTGGTTATCATCCACAGCATCCTTACAGCATGGTGGTCGACAACAATATTCTATGCCCCATTTTGTTGCCATTCATTGCATTCTGGGCTTACATTTGATCAAAATAATATCCACTCATACATGGCAAAACTTTCTACTGCTTGTCTTCATGCTTGGCAAATGTTACCTTGGCCAGCAATATCAGTGGATCTCTTCTGACTTGAGTATGTTTGGAGCATTATGGGCACAGCACTTGAACTGTCTTGGGCTTTTGATGACCAAACACACCACTTGGCAATTATTTTGCATGGTATCCCTCAGGAGGATATTCAAAATCTTTCAGCCAATAATAAGGTGAAAATTGCTTGCATGAGGGCCAGAGTTGGACCAAAGCATTACTGACTTGTTGAATTTGTGAAGCTCTTTTTCTGGGATAAATCATCCAATTTTTCTAAAATTGTTGTTTATCTGTAGATGCACATTATATCCATGAATTTCTGCCCAATTTAGATAATTCCTTTGTGGTGCTTCATTTTATTTGCCTTGGGTTGTATATTTCAGAAGCAGCTAGTATAGAGGGGCAGTATTCTTTAGGTACTCTTCAGAGATGGAAATATTTTTTGCAACCTGACAGCTAGTCAAACCTCCCTTCATCACTTAGTGCACTTGTGCCGCATGGTGCTGCTCAATTCAGAGGTAAGTCAGCTTGAAACCTGGTGGTGTATGAAATTTTGAGTGCCATTATTTGACCACCGTGGAGAGCAGAAGTGGTAGCATAAATATACTGATCATCAGCTTTTCAATCAGTGTCCCAGATTAAATTCCAAACATCTTCTCATTGTGTTAAAATGTGGTGACTGCCTACATTGCTGATAGTGATCTGTCAGTCAGATGGGGACTCGAAGCTTGGTGGCCCTATCAGTGCCAATTGAGAGGAGTAGGTTATGACTCAGTATCATATTTCATCCTCCTCTTCTCTCCTCATTATCAAATCTCTCTCTCTCTCTCTCTCTCTCTCTCTCTCTATATATATATATATATATATATATATATATATATATATATATATGAATATAATAGAGGGAAACATTCCACGTGGGAAAAATATATCTAAAAAGAAAGATGATGAAACTTACCAAACAAAAGCGCTGGCAGGTCGATAGACACACAAACAAACACAAACATACACACAAAATTCTAGCTTTCGCAACCAATGGTTGCCTCGTCAGGAAAGAGGGAAGGAGAAGGAAAGACAAAAGGATATGGGTTTTAAGGGAGAGGGTAAGGAGTCATTCCAATCCCGGGAGCGGAAAGACTTACCTTAGGGGGAAAAAGGACAGGTATACACTCGCACACACACACATATCCATCCACACATACACAGACACAAGCAGACATTTTGAAATGTCTGCTTGTGTCTGTGTATGTGTGGATGGATATGTGTGTGTGTGCGAGTGTATACCTGTCCTTTTTCCCCCTAAGGTAAGTCTTTCCGCTCCCGGGATTGGAATGACTCCTTACCCTCTCCCTTAAAACCCATATCCTTTTGTCTTTCCTTCTCCTTCCCTCTTTCCTGACGAGGCAACCATTGGTTGCGAAAGCTAGAATTTTGTGTGTATGTTTGTGTTTGTTTGTGTGTCTATCGACCTGCCAGCGCTTTTGTTTGGTAAGTTTCATCATCTTTCTTTTTATATATATATATATATATATATATATATATTAAAAAACAAAGATGATGTGACTTACCAAACGAAAGTGCTGGCATGTCAATAGACATGCACACAATTTTCAAGCTTTCGCAACAAACTGTTGCCTCATCAGGAAAGAGGGAAGGAGAGGGAAAGACGAAAGGATGTGGGTTTTAAGGGAGAGGGTAAGGAGTCATTCCAATACCGGGAGCGGAAAGACTTATCTTAGGGGGAAAAAAGGACGGGTATACACTCGCCCACCTAAGGTAAGTCTTTCCGCTCCCGGGATTGGAATGACTCCTTACCCTCACCCTTAAAACCCACTTCCTCCCGTCTTTCCCTCTCCTTCCCTCTTTCCTGATGAGGCAACAGTTTGTTGCGAAAGCTTGAATTTTGTGTGTATGTTTGTGTTTGTTTGTGTGTCTATCGACCTGCCAGAGCTTTCGTTCGGTAAGTCACCTCATCTTTGTTTATATATATATCACACTCACACACACAACTAAGCCGTGTTACTTTAGGCTTACTTGGCACATAGTAATCAGTTTAATTGGACTATACAATTTCATAGCTTTTTGTGGGATGTGTATAATAGTCCAAATTGTTCTTATCAAACATCCACTGATTTTGTCTTCCACCAGTCAAAACAAAACACAGATGGGAGAGGACATTTAATTTTAAAATAAAGTATATATTCTAGCAAGCGTAACAAAACAGGAATCTTTGTTCAAACCAAATAGGAAACAAAATATGGACAAAAGAGCAAAAAGTAAATCTTTAAAAATCTCATTGTTATAAAGTGGATGGTGCTGAAGGTGATGGTCATGGTGATGATCAGGATTATAATATAAAAAATGGGTTCATTGCTCCCCACTTAGTGTCAATAGTGTTAAAGGATTGATCTGAATTCCCCATTTGGCATGTGTGACTAGAATTTTGTTGTTTCAGGTGAGGAGTAATTTTCAGAGAGTATCTTTGTAAATCAAGTGGTTTGACATGAGATGACATTACTTTCTTATTTATTCTTTACAGGTTACTCAAGCTTGTACTGCTATTAACAAAAGGTGCATAACTGGTGGATGAGCTGAGTAGAAAGTCCTTCTGCGCTTTCTTTGCATGAAGTTCTGGTTGACTTAATTCATGTGTAATCTTCTCTGCAACACCCCTCTTTCTTTTGCTAAATGGATGGAACCCTGTACCTGAAGCGTTTGTCACATTTTGTTCCTTTTTTGTCTCTGTGTGCTGCAAAGCAGAACTTCTTTTTACAATCTAGATAAGATCTGAGTGTTGATGGTAATTATTGATAGGTCTTTATTTATGTTTTCAGGAGTGCCTGATGAGATAAAGAGGAGGTTTTTGAAGGGTGTACCTCGATATTGGAGACGGTACTGCTCAGATTGGACAAAGAATGAAGGTACTTAATTTCATTTGTTCTTTTCACTGAAGCTAATTTATTTACAGTTCATAATGAACTCACCATTGGCAAAACATTTTAGGTTAGTCCCTCATTTCAATCTGCCCAAGGGAAGAGATTTTTGTTCAAATTATGCATATACAAAAATTAATAAACTTCTGCATATTGACATTTCAACACAAATGACAATAGTTGTAAGGAAATGTTGAGCTCTATTATACAGTTCATCGCACTAATTATCACTGTCAGGAAATCTTCAATATGATCCTTGTAGGGCCTTGTGGGACATGTTGATAACACATGAAAAACTATCTGCCATCACACACCACAGACTCAAGATGGTAATGAAGATCTGCCTCATTTGTAGAATGTGTGTACACATCTTCCATGTGCCATAATCGACAAATTGCCCAAGGCTTTCAAAGTCCATAGGTTTCTTCCTGGGACAGGACAGTTTCAGGCATGGCGGAGAACACCTTTGTTGCCAGCAGCATTTCAGTTTTTCAGTGGCATTGAATTCATCTTCGGGAAGAAACCTGGTCATAAGAATTCTGGTGTGTGTAACAGTGCACTTCTACATCTTACATAAGGAGGTGGAATGTGACACAAGAAAGGTAACAAATGTGTGACAGTGGACATGGACATGGATTGGTTAAGTTGTACATATATCTTTTTCACATATGAACTATTGTGCTAGATGGACACTCTGTATACATACTCTGCTGTTGAGTGAAGAGACTGTGCTGATGCTGTCCATCTAGACCACAGAGCTTTGACAGAATATTGTTGGTGCTTTTGAGGTTTCCAGGTGTTGGTGTTAGTGCTACTTAAAAGCATTTGCCATGTCCCAAGGAATTTTGGATGCATGTTACGATAGTCTGTCTCCCTCAAAATGGACATCAAGGGTTCTGTGTGCCAATCAGACACATCAAAGCAAGCAACTTCAGTTGTACTTGTGGTAGGTTGTAGCCTCCCTTTATGGAAGTATTGGCTGAAGATTTCTAGATCAGAAGTTGTTGCAAACTTCTGTGTTGCATAGATGTTGACCAGTCATCTGCATAGCCAAAGTAATATGGGCTGTGTTGGCTAAATATCACATACATTTAAATTAAACAACACAGAAATGAGGACTGATCTGTGTGGTATACCATTATGCAAAACTTCTGTTCAGATGCAGTCATTCCTTTTAGTTATAGGAAATTTCTTTCCAACCAATATGTTGCCAATTAGTTTGATTGCTATCAATTATTACAACTATGGACAAAGATCTAAAGCCAGGAAGCAGAGGCAGCCAGATGGCCGCAAACATCCCCTGGCTGAAATGAATTTGTCACAAAACATGAATATCCAGTGAATTCCTATAATTCTGTGAGTTAAAGCACAGAATGTCAGTAGTCAATTTGCTAAGGATGCTAGAAAATCTGAAGAGGAGATTTGAATGCTCAATCTGGATGTAGTTTGGGATAGTGAAACGATATAGGAAGAAAATAATCATTTCTGGGAAGATGAATTTTTCACAAGCAGAAATGTAGGGTAGAGATGTGAATCTTCTAATCCCACAACAGAACACTATATAATGATGGACACAACAAACTAAGTCCAAAACACAACTAATTACACCAGTTACACTATCCACAGAGATGTGTACAATAACTGTGATGTAGCCAGCCAAAAGAATGCATGGATGAGAGGCTCTGTGCGCTTCCACAAGTGGCAACCTCTGATCGTTGTTGAAGTTCCAGCTGCATCTGAATTGCACATTACAACTGCATACAAAGATTTTGGGTGTGGATTGAGATGTTTGTATTTTCCCACCTTTGCGTTGCAAATGTTTTGACTTTTGAGTGAAATGCTCAGTCGATGTGCTGTTGTTTTCACGTCAATTCTACCAACAGTGAGAGTTGTTTAGTTCTCGGGGTGTTGTAAAATTCCTGGATTCGTCTCGTCGCTGTGCAGCCTATGAAAAGGATTGCGGAAGACTCCCAAATAAATTCCAAAGTACAGTGCAGTTTTAACACCAATATATTTCCAGGACTCTGGTGTCCAAGCCTGGTGAACTGTACCGGTTACATCACATGTACCCAAAGTTGACATCAAATGACACAGAGTTCACAACAATCAACAAAGAAGGAAGCCTACAATACATTTGATAGCAACCCTAGCCGAAAAACGAGTGCCCCAAGGTGCCTGCTTGACCTCTATTTCTACTTTTGTTAACAATTACCTACAATGAAAATTTAAATTTTATATAAAATCACAATTAAAAGTTAAACCGAATATGAGATACACATTGCTAAAATTTTACAATCTCAGTGCTGAACAAGGTGAACCTATTTTCAACTTAGTTAAGAGTTAATATAACATTTTCTGACTAAATATGTTAACTGTAACAATTACATTTCTAAATTTGTTTATAACAAATCAACTAGTGCCTGAATTTTATTGCTAACATAAGTCGGAGATTCAATTAAAATGCTTTATTTCTATGTTCTATTCAATTTGCTGTAGTAATTTTATAATGATAGGTTTACTGTTACATCCTGACCATGTGCTACATTTCTTTAGATTAGTTACAGTATTAATTTTGCATTTATTTTGTGTTTTTCACATAAGAACAATGTTAATCAGCAAAGCACCATTTTCGAATTATATGTATACTGAAATAGTGGTTATTTTTGTATGTAATTTGGAAACAGGTCACTTTACAATTGGGCAATTAGGACTGGTGTTTATCTTTAATGCTCTCTGAGGGGTTCTGATAGGTAGCAATGAGATACAGTAATATTTCAGAAGAAAGGAAAAAAAAAAATGGTAATGGGTCAGGCATATCTGCCAATGTTACAATCTGATGGTGAAGAGAGAGTGAAAGTATATGACAAAATGTGTATGTAAGGAGGATGGAAATCTAATGAGTGAGTGAGTGAGTGAGTGAGTGAGTGAGTGAGTGAGTGGGTGAGTGAGTGAGTGAGTGGGTGGGTGGGTGGGTGGGTGGGTGGGGCGGATTAATAGAAGGCAGAGTTGAAGAGTAGGAGCTTGACAATAGGAGTGATGAAGTAAAAAACACAAATTCAATTGTTCTGTAAGTTTTAGTTACTAATAATGAATATTCTGTTCGACAATTACTAGAGAAGGAAGTATATTGGGAAAGTCCTAGAGGCCTGAGAATATTCTAGCTGGATTAAATCATTTTGAGACATTTTGCAAAATTGGATATTGGATTGCAAGGTGTAATCAGGAACAGATACAAATTCTTATCACAATTTAGTAATGATGAAAAATAGACTGAAGTTTCAGGGAATTGTCGAGAACTATTAGTGGTGAAGGAAGTGGGGATTCTTGGAAGGATGATGCATATGTGAAGTTCTCAGAAGCAGTAAATAGTGTGATAATGAATACTGCAATAGGTCAGTTGAAGAGGAATGGATTTATCTGAAAAGGACAATCACATAACTTGTATAGACAAACTTATGTATGCACAAGGTAACTGTAAATTAACATTGTGTTGCAGAAGTTACACTGAAACTGATTCATAAAGTAAGCAAGCAAAAAAGTGTGCAGTAAGAGACAGGAATACATAAATATAAGTCACCTAAGTGTAAAATAAACAGGAAAGCAGTGAAGCCAAAGTGAAATGACTGCAGGAAAAGTCTGAATAAATCAAAAATGAAATATTCATTGGTAGGACTGTTAAGCATATAAAAAAGGTCAATGCAACCTTTGGTGAAAATAAAAACCAAAGGAACAAACAGTAAAGAGTGTGCAAAAGTAATTCCACTGTTAAACTTAGAGGAGTGAGATGATAGTTGGAAAGAGTACATTAAGGCATCAGTGTGGGGTAGGATTTGTCTGAAGACATGATACAAGAAAGGTTAGAAGACATAGCTGATTCAATGAAGATTAAGAGTTAAACAAGTATTGGGAGACTTGCAATCAGATACTGCTAGAGGCACAGTTAACATTTTTGTAAGTCATGACTGAAAAGGGGGGGAGGGGGTGGTGTGGCGGTGGGGAGTCAGGGTGATTGGGAGGTGGGAGGGAGGGAGGATCGTAAATTTAGAAGGAGCACAGAATGGTATAGAAGTCAATTAAGTATTGTGAAAAACTAGAAAACGAGAGGATCAGAATGTTTGTGATGCGGTTCTACATAGGAATGTTGAAAATTCAGTGGATTGATGTGACAAGAAATGAAGAGTTTCACCACAGAAACAGTGACAAGAAGGGACAAAATGATGGAAGTTTCTTGTTGCTCTGTTAACACACAACCTATCATACTTGAGGGAGCTATAGAAGTAAGAACTTCAGGACAAAGCAGAGACTGGAATATGTCCAGAAAGTAATTGCGTGTGTTACACTGTGAGCTGAAGTAGTTGGGATAGGATCGGAGTTCATGGTGGGCCACATCAAACCAGCCAGATGACTGATAAAAATATCAGTACTCCCTATGAACTCTCCTGGATCATATGCAACAGATTTGGTAAGAGAAAACTTGTACTGTAAATCTGTAGATAAAATGCCTAACACTTTGGTCAGTTGTCTAAAATATAATCGAGTGAGTCCACCACATTTTATTTTTGTGGCATCCTATTATGCAGTAATGTCTTGCTCCATGTGTCTAATTCCATGTAGTAATTCACTCAGAATTACTTTATTTAATTAGATTACATTCCATTACATTTGTTTCTCTTTTGTTGTTCGTCTTATTATCTCTTTTAAAGATGCTATCCACTCTGTTTAACTGCTCTTCCAAGTGATCTGCCATCTCTCACAGAATTAAAATTCATTCACAAACCTTTATGTTTTCCTTTCAACTTATTTTTTAAACTTCTTTTTCAATGTAGAGACCTAATAGCATTGTGGATAAGCTCCAGTCCTCTCTCATTCCCTTCCAAAACATTATTCCCATTATGTGCCTTTCAACCCTTATAACTGCAGTGTGGCATCTGCACAAATTCCAAATAACTTCTCTCTTCATGTAAATAACGTCAAACTGAATACCTTTTTTTCCATCTAAATTTCCAGATTGTTATTTTATTGAGAAAACAGTTTTGGTGATACATTATGTCAGCTTCAGGCTCAATTCCCACCTCTGGTCTGATAAGGACCAGTATTCAATGACTGACATCTGTAGATTTGCAATACAATGATCACTTCAAACATCATCTGCTGACTGTTAAATTGTACAGATTAGAAAGTTCTGTAAAATATTCTGCAGGCCTCTGCTATTCTGGTCAAGGCCTCCAAGATAGGTATCTTAAACTAGACTGACTTCAGTAGCCTTCATGCAGTACTTCTATTATATTCTAAAGCTGCTCAGTCTGGGCAACATTTTACAGTATATGCTTCTGTGTGTTAAAAGTATTCATCATATCTTTTCCTCATTTCTGTGATTAACCTAGTTTCTAACTAGTCCCATATGGAAAACAGAAGATTTACATGAATGTCACTGATCATTGTTTTCCAAGGAGTTAAAGTATCTCACTACTTTTACCTACCTTCACTTTGCAATCATCATCATCATCGTCGTCAGTGTTCTGCCAAACGGCGGGTTTTCACATGGTAGTTCTCCAGGCTGTCCAGTCTTCTGCTATCCTCTTCAGGTCTGCATAATTTCCTCTTCCCTTTATGTCATCTGTCATCTATCATCTTATATCTCGTTCCTCCTCTCAGTCTGATCCCACAAACCAATCCATCCAAAGCATCTGCTAGCAAGCACTCCCTTCTCAATGAATGTCCCAACCAGTTCTATTTACTTTTTCATAAAACCTGCAGCAGACATTTTCTCTCTCCAACCCTTTCCAATACTCCTTCATTACCGACACTTTCCATCCAGCCTATTCTCTCCATTCTCCTCGACATCCACATCTCAAATGCTTCTTACCTTTTTTCATCTTCTGGTCACAGTGTCCATGTTTCTGCCCCATATAGTGCCACACTCTAGACAAAACATTTGCTGAGCCTTTTTCTTAGACCTTTATCTAATTTGCCACATTTGCATTCAACAGAAAGAGGAGACTCTTATGTGGCAAATTAGACTTTGCAAATGGAGCCATTTTTTATTTATTTATTTTTGTGTCATGCACTTTGTCTGATGTCTTGGACTTGCAGTTGGATGTTCTAAATTTTTAGAATCCATGGTATTACTGGGCTGCAGGTTTGATTATAAGCTTATATGGATGTCATACTTATAATCTGAATTGTGATTCCTTATGTGATCCATATGTTAAATAAAGTACATTAATGAAGACTGTGGTGAACAGAACATGCTTGCTTGTCTGTCCCAATTCAACATAACTAGCTCTGGAATCCCAGCTTTATTATGTACTGTATATTTCCTGTATCTCCTAGACCCCTATACCATAATACATCCTATACTATATACAAGAAGAGAATCAAATGAACCACAAAAAAAAATCATTTTATATGGAAGATACTGAGGAGTGAACTATGCATCGAACAAAGTTATTCAAGATAACAACTTCATGACAAAGTCGGATACTATCTGAAGGTAGGCTCATCCTATCTAGTAATGTCTGGACACAAAAAATAACTTTTCTTTGCTAATCTATTCAATTTACCAGGCAGACCCAATGCCTGTTTTTGTCCTTCAAATGGATCCGGTAGTTCATATCTCACAACCGATGTTCAGCTTTCTGTGGATGCACAATGATCACTAAACTTCAAATTAAAATGAGTTTCTGTGGCATGTAGTGGGTGATTTGAATGTGTAAAACATCTAAGAACCACAATTTAAAAAACTTTCTCTGCAGCATGAGATCTGTCACCTAAATCCCTTCTTGGTTTCCTCCACTTCCACGAGATTTCCACTGTTTAACATCCTTCAAACACCTCCCACCTTCCACTTTACCATATTTGTCTGATGTCTGGCAAATTCTCTTCTCATTCTGTATTATGATTATTGGCTCCCCCTTTGGTATCTTTTTCTATCTTTTTTTTCCTGATGACTGTTGGCCGTTTTCTGTATATCAACAACATACTCTTCCTGCAGGGCATGTTTTACACAATTTAAACATCAAATAGTTCATTAGTCAGGCATAGAGGACCACTCAGGATTTTTTCTATTTTTTTCTCTTTTGTTTTATTCGGTTGTGAGCTGCTGAATCAGGATATATTTGAAGCTGGTGCTTTTGGTCTCTTCTTCAGCAACTAAGGAGAGATGACAGTTTAGGTGTGTCTGTTGTGACTAAAGTCTGACAATTGTCTTTGCATTTTCACAAGCCACCCACCCCCCCCCCCACCCCCCACCAATGCATTTTCCTTTTCCTCTCATTCACCCCTCATTGGCCACATACAAGCACACAGTAGAACAGAATGTCCTAGTAATTATTAAGACAAGAACTTTATAAAATTAAAACCATCAACAGTGGAATATTGTGTCACACATGTTCTTTATCTCCAATGTACTCCTAAGATTTTATTATTTAAAATGTGATTACATTTGTGTCACATTTCAGTTACATATTTGATTTTTAACCCATCAGCTGTATTACAGGTGCACTACTTTTATTTTCTAGAATTGTTTGTTATAAATATGAAATAATTTAGATGTTTTATTTTTATCACAAATAAAATCATAACTAAGAAACATTACACTGTTAAAAAGTACCGTTACACAGAATGTGTTTCTGTCTTGTAGCAAATACCAGCAGCATGTTGGACGAGGAAACATTGATAGAAGCTGGCATTAAAACAAGCAGAAGTGGTCGTCCGCTGACACGGTGTATGAAACACTGGCTAGGTAGTAACATTATACTCATTTACATCCCTTTGTTGATCATAAACAACTTGATGATAGATATTCAGAGTTACATTACAGGTTTTACGAACATTATTCCTCAGATTCAAATTTTTGTTGACTTCAGGTGAGTGTTAAGTAGCGTGTCTTCTGAAGCTGTAGTAAATGCCCTCTTAGTAAATATTTCACTCTTCATTGGAATGTGATCCAATATGAAAATTGGTCACAGATTAAAACTCTGTGGAGGACTCAGACTTCCACTGGGGACCATTGCCTTTCACGTGCATGTGCTCTGCTGACTGAACTTCCCAAGCAAAAGTTATTTCTGCCAATAAATGTCTTTCAACAATATTTTTGTCTGTTTCTCTTCATATATATATATCTCTCTCTCTCTCTCTCAAATACATCTGTTCTTATACATAATGTTCTTTGTGCAGGTGAGAATACTGCCACATATATTGAGCAGAGGGTGAAGAGGATGAGACGAAGAGAGTAGAACATACTATATAGGTATGAAGTAGATTATTAAAATATCCTTAAAATAATGCAAAGTAATTTGGCCACAAAATTTGTTGTTTGAAGCAGAAGTGCTCATTAATCTGTCCAACTCTCTAAGTTCTCTAAGCTCTCTTTCTCTGGGTTTACTTTCAGGGTGGTACCTTGATTTTAGTATCTGTTCAGTATCACATACATGCAGGAACTGATTCCATTTTACACTAGTAAAGTTTTGTACATTATCAGAAATGATTGCTTCTTGATTGCCAACATGTGGAGTGTAATTTTTAATAGTCTGTCATGTTGTCACTTCACTTGTGGCACTTTCCAAGATATGTAAAATGACATATTTTGAAGATAGCTCTCATATAGCAACAATGTGTTTAACACCTGCACAGTTCCAGGGAAGGGGCCCACCTAAAGTCAATGGCAAGGGTTTACAGTGGTTTCTTGGCAATGATTAGGTGTAGCTCACCTTTGGAGCCATGGTTCAAAGGTTTAACATTTTGACAGACTAGGCATTTCTGGATAATCCATTATACTTTCCTTTGGAGGAAAGGAAAATAGCAATAGTCATTGATTTTCCCTGCACATTTAGCCACTCCAGGATCCCCAGTGCTCTATGGGTGCCCAAGGTTAGGTTCTCCCAGGTGCTGTATGGAATTCAGTTGCACCAGTTATCACACTGTGGGAAACAGCAATAATGTAATACATTATTGTGAAGCACACAGTATCTAAATAGTGCCTCAGGTGGATTAAGTGTAAATTGTATTCAGATTTCTCTCAACCTGAGGTCTCTGTCTTGGAGATGATACACATAACTGCAGATATTTAATGCAGATGATAAATGTTATCTTGTGTCATTAAGACTTTATATTTAGTACTTTGTCCCTCAGATCCCAAGTTACATCTTCTATCCCTCCTTTTATGTAAACTATTTCAAAATCGTATTCTTGATCTGAACCAGTCTTGTGTGCATTAATTTGCAATCAAGCTTTCTTAGCTTAAAGGTTGGTGATCACAACATGCTTTGGTGTGATTACCAACAAAACAATGATGGAATTTCCTAAAAGTGCACATAATTGTGAGAACTTCTAATTCAGCAGCTGTGTAGGCTCATTAGCAAAGGGTATTGTACAAACAATTTATCTATTATAAATACGTATGATTTGGAAGAGATAATCTCCCAACTTGGTGAATGAAACACCAGTTGTCAAACAAAAATCCTGATACATATCCAGTTGGTAAAACAATTGTGAATTAGCTAGTGCATCTATGATGATGCTGAAAGCAGATTGGCACACTTCTGACCAAATTTATGATATCTGTTTGTGTAGTAAGTTTAGTAATGGTTCGGCATTTAATAATTGGCCTGGGATGAAATGACACTAGAAGTTTGCTAGGATACTGGAAAGTAATTCACTGTTTGTATTTTTGTTGTGTCAGGACACCTTGAGGCATAATAATGTGCCCCAAGAAATTTATTATTTCACAACCGAATTTAATTTTTTGAAATTGCCCGTAACATCATATTGCTCAAATTAATATAAAATTTTCTCTACCATCTTCACATGCTCTTCGCAAGATAGTGTGGCAGTCAACAAATCATCCACATATAAAGTAATTCTTTTTAGGAATTCCAGGCCTAATACATAGTCTAGTACTGCTGTAATCACAGCACCACTCACATTGAGAGTAAATGACATCATTCTAAACTGGTCACTATGACCTGTAAAAATAAAAGCAGGTTACTTTAGAGAAGGTCTATCTAGAACTATCTGTCAGTATGCCACACTTAAATTAATGGAAATGAAGTATATCATCCCTCGGATGTTGATGAAAATTTTCTGGTCAGGTTCTCACAGGATTATTATTTTATTAATTCCCCTTGTGGGCAAAACCAGCCTAATACTTTTCCCAGCCTTAGCTACAGATAACAAGAGGTTAGAAATTGACTGTTTGATGGCTGAATCACTTCCCATCTATCATTATCTGTACCTCTTTTGCTACAGCTGTTCATTTCAAACAAGGAATGGGCAGAAAGGTAGACAGTATGGTTCATATGGTATAGATGACACTACCATTTTTGTCAAATACCTCATCTCATTTCCCTGAAATACTAACTAAGCGTTTTCTCTGAATTTTAGTTAAATACTGAGATTCTCATAACTTCAATTTGATTTGTAGTTCAGTTTTCAGTTGAGCCAGTATTTTGGAATGCTGGTGTCATGATTTGTTATTTTCTGTGTCAGTGAACTCTGATTTTATTGCCTGGCAATTTTTTCCATGGCCAAGATTGGTCTCGATGCGATGAGATTGTGCTTTACATTTATTAACATAATATATCACTTCCCCATGTTGGCATCTGCTATAGCCTTCTTTTCACACAAGAAATGAATATCTATTAGCCAGTCCACGATTAATGCCTTTACTCTGAGCAACATGCCTATCATTGCTACATTCCCTAGCACCAACAGGACACAGATCTGCCATTTAATTATCTGAAATTGTGTATTGTGCCTATAGCTACTATGATCCTACAACAAACTGGGCTGGTTAATCATCAGACAAGATTTTCCAAACATGCCTTACGTAATAACACTTGCTGTATCACCCATGCCTATTGTCACCATAGTAGGTATGTCTCCCACCACAGCATGTATAGCAGCCTGCAACACAGTTTGCGATAGTCTGATAGTGTATGTTGCCACTGGATAGATAAAAAAATCTAATCACCAAGCAGTAACAGGAGAACTCACATAGAAAAAAGGTTTTACTTATGCAAATGTTTGGAGATAGTGCGTTCTTCTGGTAGAAGGGTTGAAAGAGAAGGAAGAGCGATGAAGGGTAAGTAACTAAATAAGTTTAGGAAAATGGGTAGAGTCCATAAAAGTCACATAGATCCCTGGGTTAGGGGAGACTTACCAGACAGAATGAGGAGGAAAGATTGATTGCTTGGGACTGAATCAGATGAGATTCGAAAACCTGAGAGCTATGAGATGGAAGAAAGTGTCATATGCAAGAAAGAGCTTACTGCTGAAACATCAGTCATGAGTCAATAAGAGTAAAAAGCTGAGTGCAATGTATATAACAGAGAGGATGCTGCAGTAGATTAAGGTCAGCTGGGTAGCAAGAATTGAGGACATAATGTTAGTTCCCGCCCACAGAACGCTGAGAAACTGCTGTCTGGGGGAAGAATCAAAATGGCACATGTGGTGAAACATGTACTGAGGTCACAACTGATGTTGTAGAGCATGCTATGCAACATAGTATTGTGCGTTGCTGATATACAACCTCTGCCTATGCCCTTTCATCCTAACTGACAAATTGGTGCTAGTCATGCCATCGTAAAAGGCCAGCATGTACATAACAACTGGTATATGATGATTTGTTTCGCAGGTAGCTATCCCTTTGATAGTAAATGTCTTGCCAGTTTCAGGGTTAGTATAGTTGGTGGCTGGAGGGTGCATAGGGCAAGTCTTGCAGCAAGGCGAGTCCCAGTGGTAGGAGCTATAGGGTAGAGAGATGGATGCAGAATGAGCATAGGGTCTGACAAGGATAATAGAGATTTGGAGGGCGACAACAAGCTATTCTAGGTCCAGGAGGCAAAATCTCAGATAGAATGTATCTCATTTCAGGGAATGATTTTATGAAGTCATATGGCCTTTCCAAAGTAGCTGATTAATAAATCCAAGATTTTTTTTTTTTTTTTTTTTTTTTTTTTTTTTTTTTTTTTTTTTTTTTTTTTTTTTTTTTTGAGGTATCAGCAGCACCAGGATTGTATGTGATGGCCTGGGAAATCTGCTTTTTAACGAGACTTGTGGGGTAATTACATCCAGTGAAGGTGGTGGTGGTAGTGGTGGTGGTGGTGGTATAATGCTGTAAAGTGTCGGCATTCAAGGCCAACATATTTATCAGATGCAATGGCTGTATGGAAGGGAACATTTGACATGGAAAGGATGCAATTGTCAAAAAGAAAGTACTGTTGTTAGTGGTTTAGTGTGGACAGAAGTGTGTATCTGGTCTTTGGTGATGATGAGATCAACATCAAGGAAAGTGGCACAGGATTTGGAATAGGAACATGTGAAATTTAATTGGGAATGGTACTTACAGATTCCAGGGACTTTAACAGCTCAACCTCACTATGAGCCCATATGTCAAATATGTCATCAATGTATATCAACTAACCAGGGGTTAGAGGCTTAATGATTGCAGGAAAGCCCCATCCATTCAATCCATGAAAGGTTGTCATAGATAGGAGCTATCCTGGTAAGTGCAAACTTGATTAAGGTGAGCAGGAAACATGTCATAGATTTGAAATCAGGTGGGCTCTGACGAAGAAAATGTTCAGGAGCAGACGGACCATGCACATAGTGATGTTGTTATAGAGGAAGATGGCATTAGTGGTGACAAGTAAGGTGTATGTTGGGAGTGAAATTGGCACAGATATCATATGATCTAGGAATTGTTGGTGTCTCCACTCTAGGATGGAAGCCTTTGTACTATGGGTTGCAGCTACTGATAAACTAATTCACATATATGTTCAGTGGGTGCTTTGAAGCCAGAAGGTATGGGATGGCCAGGATGATTGGCTTTGTGGATCTAAGGAAGAGGGTAAAATGTGGGGGTGCATGGTTTGGTTGGGCTAATAAAATGTATGGATTGACATATTAGTCCCTGTGATGGGCCTGAGGTTTTAACAAGAAACTGCATGTTATTTTGAATCACAGGGATAGGATCTTAGACGGTGGATGCTGTATGTAGAGTTACCAGACATCTGGCATAGACCGTCAGTAACATACTCCTGTCAGTCAAGTACCACAGTGTTAGATCCTTTGTCTGTTGAGAAGATAGTGATGAAGTTATCAGCTTTCTGCAGAGTACAGGTTAAGGTCTTGTAGGGACCTTAAAAAGGGTTATGGAGCAATGCTGGATGTGAGGAATTTGTGTAAGGCTGGTGAGGGATGATTTTGAGTTAGTGGTTGTGAATCAATTTGGGACTGTGGTCTGAACTGTTCAAGGCAGTGTTCAATGCTATATTTGCTATTGGAACTGTTTTAGGATTGGGTTGCAAAGTGATATTTCCAATTGACATTACATGTGAGGGAAAGCAGGTCCTTCACCAAAGCAGTATGATTAAATACAGGTCACACACATTAATAATAAATGTAATTCAGGAGGGGAGGGTGCTTTAGATGAGAGACTGAGAATACTGTACTGTTGTGACTGGTTGTCATGATTGAGTTATTGTAGGCCTAAGAGGCAATGGTGAAGTCTCTGAGATTTTAAGGTGGTTAGCCAAGCTCAGTTTGTAGGAGAGGAGTGGTGGTTGCTGGTGTCATTGTTTATCAAGCTGCAGAGGGACAGGAGGAGAAACACCATTGTTGTGGTTTAGGAATAGGAGGGATAGCAATTGGAGGTGAAGACTGGCATGTTGTTGCAGTTTGAAGTTGGTTTGGCAGATAATACCATGGAAGGAAACATGAATGGCAGATAACTGCAGGATTTTGTAGAAGGAAAGAAGTCTGATGGAGTGGAAATTGGCAGATGAGGCACACAGGTCACAGACAAGCCAGGTAAGTGCAAGAAATTGCTGTATTTTAAGAGGCTGGTGTGGAGCAGGATTACATCCATAATCAGAGACTTTCAATGTTAGGCCTTTGGGAGTAACACGAAGGGACGTGCAGGTTTGAAGAAACAGAATGTAAGACCTTAATTTCGATAGTGCATTTTGAAAAGAAGTGATGCAATATTTGAGGGGATTAACCACGGCAAGAGAGGATGTAGGGAGTGTTATAAATAATGAGTGGCAAAGAAAGAGAAGCAGATGGTGGAAAAAGATTGAAAAATGGAAGGAAAAGGAAAAAATTTGTAAAAATTGGAAAATTCATACAAACATTGCAAGAACAAATAATGGTTAACAAGAGGTAATGAGTGGACGAGAATTTCTTACAAGAAAAGTGGTGTATATGATGTAAAAAAGAATGGCTCCTTCCTATGCCAACCCCTTCATATATTGTTTGGAGGGAGATTTCCTGGAATCCACAAGTCTTCAGCCCTTGGTTTAGTTTACATACATTGATGACATGTATTCTAATGGAATCATGGTGAGGCTGAACTGTTAAACTTCCTGGAATCTCTAAATACTGTCTCCCAATTAAATTTCAAATGGTCCTATTCTCAGTACCATGCTACTTTACTTGATATTCATTTCATCCTCAACAAAGGCCAGCTACACACTTCCATCCTCATTGAATGTACAAACAAATGATGGACATTACACTTTGACAGTTGCTATCCTTCCCATGTCAAATGTTCCTTCCCATACGGCCTAGGAATTCAAGGCAAATGTATTTGTTCAGATGCAGACTCTTTACAGCAGTACTCCACCACGCTCACCTCAGCCTTGACTGGACATAAGTATTCCACCAGCCTGGTTCAAATGCAGATTTCCAAGGCTATCACATCCAATCCTGGTACTACTGATCCATCCTACAAATAGCTGCAGGGCACATAACTTGTCACACAGTATGATCCTGGCCTTGAATGCATTTATCAGCTACTTTGACAAGACCATGACTCCCTAAAACCTCGCCCTGAAATGAGATCCATTCTATCTGCCATTTTTCCCACTGCACCTAGAATAGTCTCTTGTTGCCCTCCCAAGTTCTGAAATATCCTTGTGGGATGCTATGCTTGCTCTGCACCCGTCTCCCTTCCCTATGGCTCCTACCTCTGTGACAATCCCTGCTGCAAGACTTCCACTATGCACCCTCCTATCACTACCTATACCAGCCCTGTAACTGGCAAAACATATAATATCAAAGGGAAACACGTGAGAAACAAATGTCGTATACTGGTTGTTGTGTCCACACTGTTTGGTTTTCTACATTGTCAAGAATACCATCAAGTGGTCAGTTAGGATGAGTGGGCATAGGCAGAGGGTGTATACTAGCAACACACAATATCCTGTCATAGAGCATGCTCTGCAACATGACATTCGTGATCTTGGTGTCTGCTTCACTACATATGCCATCTGGGTTCATCCAAGAAACCAGTTTCTCAGGACTCGACAGCTCTCAGGTTTTCATATCTCATCCAGTGCAGTCCTTTACGATCAGTCTTTGCCTCTCATCCCATCCACTAATTCTCCCCTGACTCTGGGTTCTTATTGAATTTTCTTAACTCTAACCCTTTTCCTAAACCTCTCCAGTTCCTTTCCCTTCTCTTCTCCGTTCCCTTTAAACCCATCTGCTAGGAGGAGCCCCTGGCACGAAAACCTTGCACAAGTAAAAGCTTTCTTTATATGTGCATTCTCCTGCTGGTGCTTGGTGAGTAGATTATTTATCTATCTGATTACAGTATCTCATGGAAAACTGCTTATTTTCCTTGTTGTAGTTTATGTTGTCAGCAGAGTTAAATGCAGTTTTTGGAATGTGGTACGTAAGGTTGGTTAATGTCTGTCGTAACATTGCTGCTCAGATTATCATTATCGACATTACTATTATTCACCTAACTAGGGTCTGCAGGGTAGTTAAATGGCTGGTATTGCCACTGTGGATCACAATTCCTGTTTTCATATGCAAGATGAAATCTGTAATTAAGCTGCTTCTGTTTCTGCATTTGATGTGGTTTTGGTTATCTTAAGATTCTTGTTGTAGGTCCTACATTATCATTCTGCTGATTTCTGTAATTTTCCATATTCTTTCTGTTTCTATTATTATTCTTTCTTTTCTCAGACATTATGTCTGGTCAGAAATGGAAAGTGACATGGACCTCGATCAAGCGTGACTTGCTTTTAACTGTACGGTATATGTTACATTGCATTTAGGAACTTTCGGGTGATTGAACATGTATCAATAATTACTGAATTCTGTAGTTGTATATATAAGTTTGGATGTAGCTGTATTGCATTAATGTACTGGTGGATATTGTGTGGTATGACTCCTGTAGTTGATAGTATAATTGGTATAATGTCAACTTTATCCTGATGCCACATGTCTTTGACTTCCTCAGCCAGTTGGATGTATTTTTCAATTTTTTCTCCTGTTTTCTTTTGTATATTTGTTGTATTGGGTATAGATATTTCGATTAGTTGTGTTAATTTCTTCTTTTTGTTGGTGAGTATGATGTCAGGTTTGTTATGTGGTGTTGTTTTATCTGTTATAATGGTTGTGTTCCAGTATAATTTGTATTCATCATTCTCCAGTACATTTTGTGGTGCATACTTGTATGTGGGAATGTGTTGTTTTATTAGTTTATGTTGTATGGCAAGTTGTTGATGTCTTATTTTTGCTACATTGTTATGTCTTCTGAGGTATTCTGTATTTGCTAGTATTGTACATCCGCTAGTGATGTGATCTACTGTTTCTATTTGTTGTTTGCAAAGTCTGCATTTATCTGTTGTGGTGTTGGGATCTTCAATAATATGCTTGCTGTTATATCTGGTGTTCATTGTTTGATCCTGTATTGCAATCATGAATCCTTCCGTCACACTGTATACAGGGTGGTCCAAAAGTTCGGAAACACCCTCATAAAATCCAAATGGAGTAGCAAACAAGGCAACAGAGTCCCTACACACAAGGAACGGGAAGGGGTAATCTTTATAGGCTAATCCACCAACATGGTGGCCATCTTGAAAGCCGCCATCTTGGATTCAACTACAAAATTTCAAATAGGAATGTGGTCATGTGACATATCACACAGATAGAGAATTTCACCAGAAAAACAATGCTGTTGTTATTTTAAACATAGCTTTATTCATTCTCAGGTTATAGCCAGTTACGTGAGTCAGTGGTGGGGCGCTCGGCAGCATGTGTGTTATGTGCCGAAGAGACATTCCGCTGATGTTTCACAGTCCCGAGAGACCACCAACGTGGTGGCCACTCCACAGCACCCCTACGACCAATCCACTTTTGAGGGAACTGCACATCCAGGTATGCTTGCAAATTGCGCCCATAATGTGGTGGGGCTCCTTCATGGTGGAAGCATTCCGAAAATGTCCCGTCCTCTGTAAACAATGAGGGAAACACTTCTTCACACAATAACCTCAGACAACCGTTGGCTGTTAACGTACCATCAATAAAAAAATGGTCCAACGACTCTGGTACCCCACACATCACACCAGACCATCACTTTTTGTGAGTCGACCATTTCGGAAGAATCAATCCAGTGCCAATTTGTGTCGGACCAGTATCTGTGATTCTGATTTTTCACTTCACCATTGATAAACCAAATGGCTTCATCACTGATCAGCACCTGATAGGGGAAACGTGGGTGTATCTGCAGCTGCTGTGTCACCCATTCTGTGAACTGTACCCGACGGTCTGGTTCATCCTCGTTCAGGTGCTAGAGCAGCTGAATTTTGTATGGGTGCCATTTGTACTGCGATAAAATTCGCAGTATGGAGGTACGACTAACCCCACATTCTTGTGACAGGCGACGAGTACTCCGTTGCGGACTCCTGCTAAATGATGCCAACACGCTCACTGTTGTTGCTTCATTGGTGGCGGATTTTGGTCTTCCAGCCTTATGTTTATCTTCAACAGAACCTGTTGCTCAGAATTTGGCCAAAAGCTTGGCAACTGCGCTTTGAATGATGGGCTGTCTGGTTGGGTGACGACTGTTGAAATCCTCAGCAATGACCCATGTGCATCTTTCTCCTGATATCAAGATGATTTCAATGCATTCTTCATAAGTTAAGGACATTTTGTAACCTGTAAATAAGGATACAATGACTAAAACGTTAGCATGAGTAAAAGATACCTAACAGTTAAACACATGTAACATATCAGGCATGGGATAGTAACATTGCACCGTTTCAGACTCCATTTTATGACTTCTCAGTGCGTAATACTCGCGCTGCCGAGCGTCCCACTGCTGCCGCAAGTAATTGGCTATAACCCAAGAATGAATAAAGCTATGTTTAAAATAACAACGGAATTGTTTTTCTGGTGAAATTCTCTATCTGTTTGATATGTAACATGACCACATTCCCATTTGAAATTTTGGAGTTGAATCCAAGATGGTGGCTTTCAAGATGGCCGCCATGTTGGTGGCATAGCCTATAAAGTTTCCCCCTTCCCGTTCCTCGTGTGTAGGGGCTATGTTTCCTTGTTTGCTACTCCATTTGGATTTTATCAGGATGTTTCCGGACTTTTGGACCACCCTGTATATTGCCTTTTCTTAGCCATGTGTTGGATGCGTCTTGATCTATGTGTGGCTGTGTTAGATGATACGGTTGCTTGCCATGTAGTGTTCTCCTTTTCCAATTTATTTTCTTTGTATCTGTTGGTGTTATGTGATCCAAAGGGTTGTAGGAGTGGTTATGAAATTGCAGTGGTGTAGCCGATGTATTTATATAGTGATTGCTTTGTGTACTTAGCTAGTTTCTGCTCCTTCTATAAAGAATTTTCTTAAATTGTCTACCTGTCCATAATGTAGGTTTTTTATGTCAATAAATCCCCTTCCTCCTCCTTTTCTGCTTAATGTGAATCTATCTGTTACTGAATGTATGTGATGTATTCTATATTTGTAGCATTGTGATCATGTAAGTGTATTGAGTGCTTCTAGGTCTGTGTTACTCCATTTCACTACTTCAAATGAGAAGGTCAATATTGGTATAGCGTAAGTATTTATAGCTTTTGATTTGTTTCTTGCTGTCTATTCCATTTTCAGTATTTTTGTTAGCCTTTGACTATATTTTTCTTCTTTAATATTTGTATTATCTATTCCTATTTTTTGTCTGTATCCTAGATATTTATAGGCATCTGTTTTTTCCATTGCTTCTATGTAGTTGCTGTGGTTATCCAATATGTAATCTTCTTGTTTAGTGTGTTTTCCCTTGACTATGCTATTTTTCTTACATTTGTCTGTTCCAAAAGCCGTATTTACATCATTGCTGAATACTTCTGTTATCTTTAGTAATTGGTTGAGTTGTTGATTTGTTGCTACCAGTAGTTTTAGGTCATCCATGTATAGCAAATGTGTGATTTTGTGTTGGTATGTTCCAGTAATATTGTATCCATAATTTGTATTATTTAGCATGTTGGATTGTGGGTTCAGAGCGGGTCCTACCTAAATTACTACTATTATTACTATTACTAGTAGTTTACTTATTACGCTGAAGGACTTAACACCAACAAATTGCATACTAAATCACTCTGAAAAGACAGAAGTTTATAAAAATACGTCATAAATGTTCAATATGTCCTCCATTGGCTGCATGGACTACATTTAGCCGATAGCTGAATTCATCCCGAACTGAGTGCAAGGTGTCATCTGTCACTGGAGCTACAGCAGCTGATATTCTGGTTATTAGTTCATCAATGTCACGAGGTAAGGGGGGAATATAAAAACATTGTTTAACATATCCCTACAGGAAGAAATCCCATGGTGTTAAATGAAGAGATCTAGGAGGCCATCTGTTGCACGGATGCCATATTGTGCGAGACTGGCTACACACTACAGGTCAGCGCTCGTAGCAACATCTATCAGATCTTTTCTGAAACTCTAGACAATGCCTATTACAAGTATCACTGTTTCAGCTACCTAGTGACATTTGTCTCAATATTATTAAAAGTTAAAATTGGGTCATTCTTTTTGGGACACCCTGTATTATTATTATTATTATTATTATTGTTGTTGTTGTTGTTGTTGTTGTTGTTGTTGTTCAAATTGAGCACATTGTTCTTTCCACTTTGATAATAAGCCTTTGTGTCTTAATTAATCATATCAGGGCAATCGAATATCCATATAGATTATTGAACAATGGGTTTGGTTAGTGTAATTAGCTCTTCCCTTATATGAAAAGGCAGTCCAACATTTAAATCCTCTCATTGTGAAATCAGATTGTCCCTATATCATATAATACTCAATTAATACTCAAAATAATTTCTTAAATTTTCATATGTGCTTTGAAGGGGTCAGGGTTAAAAACATACCTGCATTATCTTCCCTACATGGCTAGTGACCAGTATTTAGAAATTAAAAGCACATTATGCATCATCCCAGCTTGAGTAATATTCAGAAACCTCCATTACCTTGTATAATCTTGTCACAAATACTATTTCTTGTGCATTCAGTCACAGATATGGCTGAGCTCTTTGGAATGCATTTTGTCCATTCACATGATACATGAAACAAAGAAAATTTTATGCTCCCACCCAATGCCTCTGATTGTTTGCCAGGTATCTCAATACATGGGAATGAAAATTTGTAATAAATTAAAAGGGACAAGTTGATGCAGATGAATTTAGGTTCACATAAAAGAAAGCTGTATGAGGTACTGACACTGAAGTGTTATTACTCAGTGGATGAATTCATGTTGGACAAACTGGAAACTTGAGCTGGGTACAATGTGTTGCACTATCCAAGAAATATCCTTTTCGTGTTATTATTTATTACAGTGCCATTATTTATTAATGTAAAAATCATTGTAACAGTTTTATAAATTTTTGATGTGTTTCCTGCATGCAAACCAAATGGATTGCAAATGTAAGTCATGAGATGAAGAAAATACATGCGCATAACTTACATGCGGCCTATATCTGTATAGTTTCTTTTTGCTTGGATTGACATCTATAACTACCATAGAGAAATTTTCATCACAGTAATGACCTGACAGATGGAGCAATTTTGTGACATCTCTTCTTTCCACTTTAAAGGGCAGAAAAAAAGAAAAATCACACAGTTGACCAGTGAAACATTAGTTGAAAATGTGAAAGTTTGATAAATAGTTGTGTACATGTAATTTGGATTATGTAGTGTATGATTATTTACACAGTAATAACACTAGTTTTTCACCTCAGCAGTGATACCAGTAGACATTTGTTCATCATAGCCATGGCTTTCCACTTGCTTCAGTTGATGATAGTATGCGAAACTTCAGTCTTTTTGTATAGAATTTCATCTGGATGAATTGGCCATCTCCAATAGATTTTTGATTATTCCAAGTCATTCAGCATCTATCCTTCACTTATTACTCTCATACTTTTGCCAGGGAACAGGATGGTGTTGAAGACAACCACCGAAATAGCCCCTCTTGGGAAACATTTGTGTCATTTGTTTCCAGAGTGTCACTGTTGTCTGAGAGCACTTGTGAAGGAAAATATTTTGTGTCTGGCATGTTCAAATCAGTTCCATGCTCTCATCATAATCATTAAGAGAAAATGTGTCACTGGTATTATTTCTCTCATTCCCTGTTGTCTCCAGTAAAATTTCTGTACTTACAGAAAGTTTTGGAACTTCAAAGGAGGATTGTGTTCCATTCCGTTTCCCTTTCTCTCCAGATGATTTTTCCATTGTATGCTTGTCATTGTTGACATCCTGAATGTTCACATGTATGATGGTTTATCCCTGGGGGACATTTAATATCCTGCAACAATTGGGCATACAACATTTTGTTACATCCTCCCTCTTATTATTTAATTCTCACAATAACATCTCACCCACATGATTAGTCATTACTCACAGGTATTTTCAAGGACTGCTTGTGGAAGATGCACACAACCCTTGCTCCTGTGCTGGGGAAACATTCTGGTCTCTCAAATTTTTCTTTATTACTGGATCGAAGTTAGTCAACAGCTTTCTGAGAAGACATTGGAATACATCCCTAAGCACTGCGTAGCATCCTGTCTGTTTTATCAATCGGCTCTGCAATGTTATTCTAGAGTCCAAAGAAATGATACATTGAGCAGTAGCAATTGAGGTGTTGTTAAATTTTGCAGGAGTGCAATCAAATTGATTATTTTCATTACAGATACCTTGGACATAACTTTATATGGAACTTAGAGAATCACCAAATACAGCTTTTAGGCCTTCTTGCTTCATTAAAATTCGAAGAGTAAGTGATGCATGCTATCTTCAAAGACCACCCATATCATTTGGTAATATCTTAAATTTCCTGGTCTACCTTCTGCCCACGTTGTTGTTGTTGTTGTTGTTGTTGTTGTGGTCTTCAGTCCTGAGACTGGTTTGATGCAGCTCTCCATGCTACTCTATCCTGAGCAAGCTTCTTCATCTCCCAGTACCTACTGCAACCTACATCCTTCTGAATCTGCTTAGTGTATTCATCTCTTGGTCTCCCTCTACGATTTTTACCCTCCACGCTGCCCTCCAATGCTAAATTTGTGATTCCTTGATGCCTCAAAACATGTCCTACCAACCGATCCCCTCTTCTAGTCAAGTTGTGCCACAAACTTCTCTTCTCCCCAATCCTATTCAATACCTCCTCATTAGTTACGTGATCTACCCATCTAATCTTCAGCATTCTTCTGTAGCACCACATTTCGAAAGCTTCTATTCTCTTCTTGTCCACACTAGCTATCGTCCATGTTTCACTTCCATACATGGCTACACTCCATACAAATACTTTCAGAAACGACTTCTTGACACTTAAATCTATACTCGATGTTAACAAATTTCTCTTCTTCAGAAATGTTTTCCTTGCCATTGCCAGTCTACATTTTATATCTACTTAGACCATCATCAGTTATTTTACTCCCTAAATAGCAAAACTCCTTTACTACTTCAAGTGTCTCATTTCCTAACCTAATTCTCTCAGCGTCACCCGACTTAGACTACATTCCATTATCCTCGTTTTGCTTTTGTTAATGTTCATCTTATATCCTCCTTTCAAGACACTGTCCATTCTGTTCAACTGCTCGTCCAGATCCTTTACTGTCTCTGACAGAATTAGAATGTCATCGGCGAACCTCAAAGTTTTTACTTCTTCTCCATGAATTTTAATACCTACTCCGAATTTTTCTTTTGTTTCCTTTACTGCTTGCTCAATATACAGATTGACTAACATCATGGAGAGGCTACAACCCTGTCTCACTCCTTTCCCAACCACTGCTTCCCTTTCATGCCCCTCGACTCTTATAACTGCCATCTGGTTTCTGTACAAACTGTAAATAGCCTTTCACTCCCTGTATTTTACCCCTGCCACCTTTAGAATTTGAAAGAGAGTATTCCAGTCAACATTGTCAAAAGCTTTCTCTAAGTCTACAAATGCTAGAAACGTAGGTTTGCCTTTTCTTAATCTTTCTTCTAAAATAAGTCGTAAGGTTAGTATTGCCTCACGTGTTCCAACTTTTCTACGGAATCCAAACTGATCTTCCCCAAGGTCCACTTCTACCAGTTTTTCCATTCGTCTGTAAAGAATTTGCGTTAGTATTTTGCAGCTGTGACTTATTAAACTGATAGTTCGGTAATTTTCACATCTGTCCACACCTGCTTTCTTTGGGATTGGAATTATTATATTCTTCTTGAAGTCTGAGGGTATTTCACCTGTCTCGTACATCTTGCTCACCAGATGGTAGAGTTTTGTCAGGACTGGCTCTCCCAAGGCTGTCAGTAGTTCTAATGGAATGTTGTCTACTCCCGGGGCCTTGTTTTGACTCAGGTCTTTCAGTGCTCTGTCAAACTCTTCAAGCAGTGTCATATCTCCCATTTCATCTTCATCTACATCATCTTCCATTTCCATAATATTGTCCTCAAATACATCACCCTTGTATAAACCCTCTATATACTCCTTCCACCTTTCTGCTTTACCTTCTTTGCTTAGAACTGGGTTGCCATCTGAGCTCTTGATATCGTTGCAAGTGGTTCTCTTCTCTCCAAAGGTCTCTTTAATTTTCCTGTAGGCAGTATCTATCTTACCCCTAGTGAGACAAGCCTCTACATCCTCACATTTGTCCTCCAGCCGTCCCTGCTTAGCCATTTTGCACTTCCTGTCGATCTCATTTTTGGGACGTTTGTATTCATTTTTGCCTGTTTCATTTACTGCATTTTTATATTTTCTCCTTTCATCAATTAAATTCAATATTTCTTCTGTTACCCAAGGATTTCTATTAGCCCTTGTCTTTTTACCTACTTGATCGTCTGCTGCCTTCACTACTTCATCCCTCAGAGCTACAGCAGCCAATTCACCAGCAGCATTTCCACATACCTCAATAGAGGTACATAAGTATGATGTATTTTCTGTTCATTCCAGATACTTTGTTCTGTTATGAGTGACAGCCCTTTTGGTGCCAGGATCATCAACCAAATTTGCTTTGTTAAAATTCTATATGTTCTCTGGTGGGGTACCTCATAGCCCCTTTTCCAAATTAGAGAGAAAAAAAAACACCAATCCTTAGTATGTCAAAACCTTGCATACGTAATATTTTTCAAGGTTTGTTGAGACAGAAAGGCTGTGCAACAATTCATGAAAGACTTAGACCACACCTTTACAGGAAAATTTTCATATTTGAACACAGGCACTGTTCTCAATTTGTCGAGGTATGCATTAAATGCACAACACAGATCCAAAGATCCCATCGGAAAACCATACGACGACATTGCAGTTCCATGGCTACAAACAGATTTTTTTCCTCCTCTGTGAATAAAGGTTGTTGGCTAGGAATCACTATGGATCTTCCAGTCAAGCACCATGCCACTTTCATCTTCAGTTGCAAAGTTTTCCTATGAATTTTGCATTTTGCAGAGAATTCCCTCAGAGAGAGCTCATTTGTGAAGATCAACTTTACTTCTTTACTTAGAGTATCCCATCTAGCTTAAGTGTGTTTGTCTTCATCATTTTTCTTCCCATTATGGACACTGCAGAAACTGGTTGTATTACTTCAGGAGAGTATCAATGTGCCGCAAAGTAGCCCAGTGGAGTTTCAATATTATGCTTATGTCATCATTTCTGGTGCACATACTACACCACAATGTGACTGTTCATGTTTCCTCAGTTTTTTTTACCAATAGCATGAACACAGATTTCAACAATTATGATACCCATAACAATATTGCACAGAAAAATAAAGCAGCAGCCTGTAGATGGTATGGGATGCTTCAAAGGTTGTGTCTCCAGTTGTAGCTTCTCTGGCCTTAGGAATAAGGTGTGATATTTGAAATAAAGATCAAAGTTGCACTACACAAGTTAATAAATACAGACACAAAGTAACATTGTTTACAGTACTTCTCTGATTAAATTTTAGCATATTTAAAGTCTTCTTGCATCAATAGGAACACCATTTTCAAACACTTTCCACAAAAAAAACCAAATTGACAAAATGATAATATTTTATTACAACAATATTGTGAAGTTCAAATTGTTAACAATGTTGTGCTAAATATTTACACATAGCTCTTGAAATGTACGAAAAATGTTCCAAATACTAATATACCTTATTAATATATCAAATTTCCTACAACTTTAAACAGATAAGGACACACACTTATTTATTTTATGTGATAATCTGCAACAATATTTGACAAAACTGCCAATAATTTTTGCTGTGAACTAAATTCTAGCATGTGAGTAACTTGATTGGTGCTACACTACAACTAAGATGCAAATGTTTTTATGGCAGAAGGCACAAATTTAAACTAAATTGTTACCTACATAGCACGATTGGTTTCTTACAGCTTTAAATGCTGTGGTTACCTATTGTCTTGGGCTTCATGGCCTTCACCTGTATCAACAAATCAACACTTACAGGTTTTAAGAATGTAAAAGAGTGCATACATGCCTGTGAGCAGGTGTTTGTGGCTGACCTGCATGCAGGTGCAGGCCACATGATAAATTCTCACCCCTCCCCTCCCCCACCTTCTCACCATATACTTCCCCTACCATTTCTGTGATTTCATCCTCTGTAATGCATTAAATTTGCTTCTTATTTCCTAGCATGTGTTATTGAATATGGAAGCAAGATTTAATAGGATGGTTGAAAAGAGTAGTTTCAGAGGTTACTTAAAATGTATTTAATTATTACAAGTCTAATTTACAATGTGTTTAATGTCCAGCATAAAATTTCTACCTTAAGGCAGAAAACATAACCTTTGGTAAGGGCAAACACCAATGATGGAAAATGTATATAAGAGGGAAACATCTCTCACAAACATACATTGAACCAAGCATTGACATTATGCACCTGTAATTTTGCAGCTTCACATTGAAGATGAGAAAACTATCATTGTGGAAAGTTTGATAAATTCTACTAAACTTTTATCTCAAAAAGCTTGTGTCTCAGACAAAGATTACATTGTACAGCTATTAAATCCATTTGAAAATTGTCAGGACTCTTATCTGCAAAAGTAGCAAATGGTCTTGAAAAGAAGTCAAAAGATGGAGATAAATTTAACATATCTCCAAATTGCTTGAGGAATTGCTCTTTTATTGTAATAATTAGAGAAATATACCCCGTGTAATTGTTTTCATGGACAGAAGGCTATATATGGAAATATACGGCATTCTCTGATGGACAATCCTTTCCCACAGAGCAACCTTTCTCATAAAAACTCTCACTTTTTCAGTCATTTCAGAAACTACTTTATTTCCACTTTGCAAGCTAGTTTTCAAAGCAATAGTAAGTTCTCTAATATTCACTAAAAATGCAATTTGTACAACTCACTCTGTATCGTCCATTTGGGGTCATGCCTTCTTATGTCCTTTAAAAACTGATTTATTGGCATATTTAGTTTAGAAATTATTTTCAGTACATTGCAGCAACTAAGCTACAAACTTCTCTCTGGTATGAAAAATCTCTATAATCTTCCACAAATTTCTAGTTTAAACTGGACAATTTTCAATGCATCAAACTATGGGATCTTAAATAACCGACTGTCCGAATAACTACTTGCATGATGTACTCCAATTTTGCTTCCTTTGCACGAGATACCTCTAAGTGCAAAATACTATGAATGCTGTACAATTAACAAACAATATTGTGAATAAGCTCAAGTACCTTCAATTGTGTATAGCTCTCACCAGTGATATGCAACATTGGCAGTGACCACATATGTAACACTCTTAGCAATGTATTTGTTCCCTTGTTAAGGTAATTTCTCTTTAGATGGCTATATGGCTGCTAATAAAGGTGTCCTCCCTGACCATCAAAAATTTTATAGGCTTGCCTTCACTGAATTGCCTGCAGATCGTAAGTGGCACCATATCTTTCAGATGAGTTAATATTTAGCTCAGAGAATGAGGATTCTATGATTGTCTAAAGCCACAGAGAGGATATAGCCATCCACAGTACAAGGCAAAACATATGCATGTTGATCACACCTCAGTTTCTTACTGCGAGCAGATGTCACTGGATGGAGCAGGTATACTTCAAATGTATGATCTTCTCACCACATATTCACATTGTGAAACACATCATCTGCTGATTGTGAAGATGCACTATCTAAATAGTGTGATCCAGTTCCAGCAGGTCCTCACCATCGTTCACACGATTCCAATTGTTCGGCAATAATTCTCACAGGTGGCCAACATTGACCTCATTGGTTGGTCTGTTTGAGCATCCGACTTGAATCCCATTGAAATAAAAAAACCATTAAATGAATTTACACTTCCCAACACCAGTTCCAAACACTCCTGACAAACTGTGGACCTAGTTTCAGATGGATGAGTCTTGCAAATAATGACACCCATTTCAAGAGGCTGACTGCTTCCATGCCTTATCAGATGAGGCAGGTAACTGATGCTAATGGTGGGTGGACTTCATACTAACCTCATTCCTGAAGATAAGATTTCCTCATCTCACATTACTCCATCTGTACAACATCATTTGATATAACTGTCTGTCAACTGGGAATGTATGTGAAATCATTGTACTTGAAATTTGTTTGGTTGAATTCATGCTGCTTGATACTTAATATATTTAAATTTTAAAAAAGCTCACACAAGTCAGGTTTGATCAAAACAGGAATTGTCTTGTAATATGAGACACTCTGGAAAACAATATTAACCAATAGAACAGGTATACCCCAGAACAATGAATTCTCCTGCTTATTGCCTGTCTAACTTTTGGTACATTTATTGCGCAAGAAAGGTGCAGACAGGACATACAAAAGTTTTTTTAAGCTTCCATTCTTTGAGATTCTAAGGGTAGCATTGCATGCACCTGTGCTGTTTCTCTGTTTGTCTCCAGAGCAACATCCACTGTGGAATATGCATTCCTTGCCTTCTTTTTGAGATGTACATTTGAAGCACTGACCTAGTTCAAATTTGTTGAGGCTTTGTGGCCCACCCAGAAGAAATTGGTTATCTATTTAAGTTGTAACAGACTTCAAATAACTGGAAGATTATATATCCTGTGTTGTTATCCTTTTCTTTTCAAGAAGAAAACTTTTGCTTCTGTTTTTGATTCCATCACATATTTATTCTCTTGGCATTTTTTCAAATGTTCTCTGTATGGTGCTGATGTTAGCTGCTTAACAGAATCAGAATGTGCTCATCTTACTAGAGCTGGTGGCTGTTGATGTGGCTTTGCGATTTTGGGAACTGACTGGATAACATTTAGACTTCGAGAATGTTCCAGCACAGAAATCAGTTGTCCTTTCCTTTCAGGCTTCATTGAAATAAATCTAGGTTCCAGCTAGTGCCTACCATTATCTGTGCAAAACTACAAGAATTACATAGTCAGGCGATAGTATAAGAAGTTACAGCTTGTTGCATAACCTACACTGCTTATACATTAGATTACATACCACTATTTCATATTTCCAAAACACGTCCCAGTATGTCAGTCCCCGTTTGGGCTTCTGTTACAGTATTATGGTGGTAGGCTTTGAAGAGAACACGTTGGTTGTCTGTATGGCATCCTCTATATGAGCTGTGCAATTTATAACATTCATAGAAAAGCATTGATGGTTTCTACTAAAAAACTTCAAACTTGCTTAATCGTCATCATCATCATCATTATCAGTGTTATGCCTAAAGCCAGGTTTTCACATGGTAGTTGTTCAGGCTGTCCGGTCTTCTGCCATCCTCTTCAGGTCTGCATAATTTCCCCTTCCCTTTATGTTGTCTATCACCTTGTATCTCCTTCTTCCTCTGTCTTCTCCCACAAACCATTCCTTCCACCATAGCCGGTCCCAAGCCTGGTTGAGAAAGGAGGAGGGGGAGTAGTAACACCTCGTTAAAAAAACCTTGGTTCACCTGGCCCGGGTGATAGTACCTTGTGAGGGCCCCTTGCCAGGGATACGGTGAAGACCTCAATGGCAGCAAAGGCGGAGAAGATGGGCTTCGGTATGGCAGAGCTGGCACCTTTTCTCTTTGGGTACAACAGAGTACAAGTAGCGACTGAACCCCAGAGGGGCAGCTACAGACAGCGTCTGACTCATGGTGAGCGGCTGACTTTAGGCTGGGCATCCTACTGCCTATGTGGAAAGTAACGGGAAACTACCACATTACATTCCCAAGCAGTACATGGTATGTCTCTCCATGTGAAAGATTCCGGAGTTAAAAAATTCCCCTCATTCGGATCACTGGGAGGGGAACACATTGAGAGTAGACATATTTGAAAGGAAGGAAGGGAGGGTGAAGGGAGGAAAGATGCGGATTGGAACATGGAATGTGAGGACACTTCTGCAAGCAGGAAAGCTGGAGAATGCAAAACAGGAGATGAAAAGGAACAGATTAGATGCCCTTGGTTTGTGTGAAATGAGATGGGGAGAGAATGGGGAGATAGAAAGTGGAGATTATAAGCTCTTTCACTCGGGGGAAGTCAAGAGTGGTGAGAACAGAGTAGGAATATTGATAGGGCAAAAGTTGAAAAATAAGGTAATGAAGGTACAATATATTGATGGAAGACGGATGATGATATGACTGAAGGGTAGTTCAAAAGATTTGGTATTAATACAGGTATATATGTCAACCAGCCAGCACAGAGATGAGGAAATGGAAGAATATTTTGAGAAAATACAAGAACTCACCGAGAGAGAAAATATAAATGTCTGCATTATCATCATGGGGGGACTGGAATGCAGTGGTAGCTGAAGGAAGAGATGAAGATACAGTAGGAAAATTTGGATTAGGAATAAGAAATGAGAGAGGTGAATGACTAATTAGTTTCTGTAAGGACAATGCATTAGCAGTGGGTAACAAATTATTTGAACACCACAAAAGGAGACGTTACACATGCATATGAAATTTGAATATGAAAAGATATCAGCTTGACTACATCCTGATACAAAAAAGATTTAGGAACTGTTTGAAGAATGCTAAAGCTTATCCAGGAGCGGATATAAATTCAGACCACAACCTAGTGATGGGAGAAATACAAGTGAAGTTGAAAAAAGTCTGGAGAGGTAAAGCAAAGGAAAAACTAAACATAGAAAGACTCAAAGAGGTACAAAATGCATCAGATTTGGAGAACAGATTTATGGAAAAATGGCAAAGAGGTGGTGTTGATGAAAGTGTTAATGACAAGTGGATAAAAATGAGGGAAGGGCTCATGGACTCTGCTGAAGAAGTACTAGGAATTAGAGTATCCCAAAGCACCAGGAAAGAGTGGATAACAGAAAACATGTTGAAAAGATGGAAGAGCACAGAAAGTGGAAAAGTGTAGAAACTGAAGAAGGCAAAAAGAAGTACAGGAAACTGAATAATGAATTAAGAAGAGAAACTGAAGAAGCAAGAGAAAAATGGATGAAACAGAAATGCGATGAAATAGAGAAAATGGAGAGAGAGGGAAAGCATGAAATGATGTATAAACTGTCTAGTGAGAGTTTTTGAATGTAAAAGAAAGAGGAATAACATGGAAATAGAACCACGGGAGGTTTTGAACAGATGGCAAGAATATATTGAATGTCTGTATAAGGGGGGTGAAATGCAAAGAGAAATAAGGTTGAAGAAGAGCGACATGTGCCAGAAGATGGAAAGGGATTTATCATCGTGGAAGCAGAAGTAGAAAAGGTGCTGAAGGAGATTAGGAATAGGAAGGCATGTGGAATAGATGAATTGCCGGCAGAACTGTTGAAGAGTCTGGGAAACACGGCAAGAAAAGAAATAGTCTACCTCTGTAACGAGATATATGACAAAGGGGAATGTTGATGTTTGGAATGGAGGTTGTTTCTCGACGCATGTTGACATCATTGCAAATATCACATGTCTCTCCCTCAGATTTGCCCTCATCTAATTTGTCTATTTTTATAAGTCTGGGTCCGGTAGTTCTGAGTGTTGTATTGGTCTGTGGTCTGATTGTTTCGATGTGTATTGATTCGGGGTCTATGTGCCTGTCTGTTCTTTGCTCCTTTTTCCCGGAGTGAAGAGTGCCTCTCGAGAAACATTTGACTGGTTTGATGTACTGTTCACATTTACGTGTGTTGTAGGGTTTTCCATGTGGTGATGATTCTGGTTTGTGTTCAACTTGTGTATGTGCAGTGTGATGTAATTCAGTTGGGAGAAATTGTGAAGGAGTATGTCAGTTTTGTTTGTACATTTTCTTGTGCACAGTATATGTAAGGTCAAACTCATCTATGCTCTTCGTTAACGTTATTTGGAAGTTTATCCAGTGCTGTAATTGTCTTTTTATTTGTTTTGCCACCTCGCAGTGGATGGAGCCACCGATTGTCATTTCACCTATACAGGGCTGTACAAAAAGGTACGGCCAACCTTTCAGGAAACATTCCTCACACACAAAGAAAGAAAATATGTTATGTGGACATGTGTCCAGAAACGCTTACTTTCCATGTTATAGCTCATTTTATTACTTCTCTTCAAATCACATTAATCATGGAATGGAAAAAACACACAGCAACAGAACATACCAGCATGACTTCAAACACTTTGTTACAGGAAATGTTCAATATGTCCTCCGTTAGCGAGGATACATGCATCCACTCTCCGTTGCATGGAATCCCTGATGCAGTCCTGGAGAATGGCATACTGTCTCACAGCCGTCCACAATACGAGCACGAAGAGCCTCTACATTTGGTACCGGGGTTGCATAGACAGGAGCTTTCAAATGCCCCCATAAATGAAAGTCAAGAGGGTTGAGGTCAGGAGAGCATGAAGGCCACGGAATTGGTCCACCTCTACCAATCCATCAGTCACCAAATCTGTTGTTGAGAAGCGTACGAACACTTCGACTGAAATGTGCAGGAGCTCCATCGTGCATAAATCACATGTTGTGTCGTACTTGTAAAGGCACATGTTCTAGCAGCACAGGTAGAGTATCCCATATGAATCACGATAACGTGCTCCACTGAGCGTAGGTGGACAAAACTAAAATGAGCTCTAACATGGAAATTAAGCATTTCCGGACACATGTCCACATAACATCTTTTCTTTGTGTGTGAGGAATGTTTCCTGAAAGTTTGGCCATACCTTTTTGTAACACCCTGTATATTCTATCATATTAATGCATCTATCCTGTAATTTCTTTGAGCGTATAAGGCAGAAGATTCATTTGTCTTCTACAGGAAATTGCTCTTTGGTATCTTCTCTATAACATTGATGGTGATTTGTATTTGTGTTTTGAGTGATTGGCTTGGGCATTCATGTGCCGTGTGTGTGTGTGTGTGTGTGTGTGTGTGTGTGTGTGTGTGTGTGTGCTGATTTTAGCTGTCTTAGTCTATACTGTCCAGGAGCCGGTCATGCAATTGTTTATAAGGGTGACAATCACCTCCTTCTGTTTTATAGCAGATGTGGCCTCTTTATTTGCAGGGGATACAGATGCAAACCATGGACGTGCACTCACCGCACTTGTGTCACTGGTAGCCGCACTTGGCACATGTAACGTCGGCCTTACTGCAGGATTTAGTCACATGTCGTAGGTCACAACACTTACAATTCTGGTTTACTACTATATGGTCTTTCACAGAAAGTGATTCAAATTCTATGTAAACTCTCTGTCTTGGTGTATGGACTCTGTACAGGTGTGGGCTGACCTCCAATATCTGGTGACTTAAACCCCTTCCCTTAGGCCCTGTTTAAAACCTTCTTTTGACTTCCCTGTCGAAGTCTTCTTTCATGGTGTACCCGCTTAGATTCTGCTCGTAAAGGCTTTCTACAAAACTCCTCGTCAGTAAGTCTATCTGGTATGTGATATACTGCCATGAGCGGCTTGCATTTTCGTGGTCCTTCATAGACAATGGTGTGCAGGTCTTCAGTCATTTCTCTTATTTTTCAGCAATCTTCCTGTATTTTCCATTTCTTCTATAACTGCAATCTGGGTGGTTCTGATTTATTTTATGTGTATACTCTCTTTCCTGGGATTTATGGTGTTGGTGATTGTCAGTCAAACAGCTTTGCCATCTTGATTTGCTGTCAATTTGGTATATAGGGTTGTGACCTGTTTCTTTTAGCCTGTTCCATTCTTCGAGCCTCTTTGGTTTTAGGTTCTATTGTTAAGGCGGCAGTATATGTCAGTGTCTGTGCTTGTGTTTGCACTTGTTGTGTGACTTTATTAGTTAATTCTCTAATTTGTTGTTGCAAGTCTTGGTTTGCTGCACTCAGTTCCTTGTTTCGTTCTCTAATTTCTCAGCCTTCTCTTGCAAAGGTTGATTTGTAAGTCTTTGACTGGGTTTGAGGCTCTCTGTAGTTCCAGTTTTAATCATTTAGACATGACAGTTTAGCTTCAAGGTTAATTATTTGGAAAGTAAAGGGAAACACTTTGTCTCTAATGATGGTTAACAGAGCAGATGAAGAATGCTTAGCTTTTAACTCTGCTTCTATTTCGCTCAATATTTTGTCTATGGCTGCTATCTTTTGACTGGGGGACATGCACACGTGTTCTTCCTCTGTGTGTTCCACTTCGGGTGTGACGTTGATGGCTCAAGGTAGTGTCTTACCCTCTGCTTTCCTCCTCCTCCTGTCAGCATCTGGTTGGGTGGTGTTGTTGTTTCGTCGACTGGAATCCAGGGCCAAGCATAGGCATGAAGTTGTTAATGAACAACAGGGAGCACAGCTGGTGGCCCCTACTGCTGATGTTGATGGCAGGGCACAGGGCAGCTTGTGGCCGCTGCTGACGTGTCAGATTCTGCTGCAGCTAGTGAGGTGCCGCAGTGCGCAGCACTGACACGTGAGCTGCTACAATGTATAGCAGAAGTACTCTTTGCGATAATGCTAATATAGTTCATTTATTTTATTCATCCAGTAAATCTCTACAGACTGTGGGATGTTACTTGCACATGAGTGCATGCATGTGCACATGCAAATTACATATAACATCAAAATATATTTTAATCATACAATAAAGTCATCCTTTTTCATCTCGCTTTAGCAACAGCAGCACTTTTTACACATTCTTGCTTAAAGTTTGTTTTAAGAATTGAGCCACTGAACAGAAGCAATGATCTAGTAAAAATGCGGTTGAGGATTTATGAAACAGTGAAAATGAAGAAATAATTTTTTTGTGTGGCAGACCATTGTACATATAATACAGAAACTGTAAGAGATTTGAATGAAGAAAAATTCCTGATTCTTTCAACACCTTACTGTAATTGGTGTTAGTCACCACTAAGTATTATTCTTTATTTTTCTTTGGAACTGCTAGTGTTATTTAATACATTAATTTTCCCAAATATTATGTGGTAACAATGCCAGGTGAACAGTAAACATTGATGAAGATTTATTCCATATTTTAATGAAAATTTCGATTGCTGAACATCCAAAACCGTTTCCAATTCTGAGTTTTATTGGAGCAGCTCTTTAGCATATTTGTAAGCCACTTTTTTCACATACATCCTGCTACAATTTTTATAATTTGAGCTACAAAAGCATAATACTATTGAGTACTATTGTAGGTGGCACAGAGGTGTCTTCTTTTCATGAATCCAGTGTTCAATAAAACACATTACTGTTGGGCTATTCCAATCACTCAATAGTGTTTCTACTCTTAAATGTTTCTAGATTAAGTACTGAACATTTTGTTGCATGATTGATGGATCCTTTCTAATGGTTTTTACATTGGGATTATCCATTTCTGTGTTTGGCCTAAAAAAGTTTTGTTTTGTCTTCTCTTAAACCAACTACAATGCAAAATTTTTTCTATGGTTTCTTTTTTATTAATATTTTCATGTATAGTCTCTCCTTCAGATTTCTTCAGGGTGTATGCAATCTGGGACAAATGGGAAATCCAGGAAAATCCCAGGATTTTTTTCATGCAGGAGAAAACTGAAAAACCATGGTATTTTTCGGAATACCAGGAATTTATCATTGTTTTAGTTTTCAGTTAAAATTTTGTAGTTAAGACTGGTAAGAGCTGATACTCTAGCAAAAAATATTACTGTATTGTACTAACGGAGAATAATACAGCAGGAATAAAACATAAATGAGAGGGTAAAAAACTTCAGTTGCAAAGGAAATGCACCATTTAGAACAACAAAATTCCTTGCGCACACACAAGCATCTGCAAACAGCAAAAATATGTAAAAGGCCTTGGGGCAAAGACTATGCAATACTTCATAAGAATAAACTGCTGTATTAGAGTGTGATGTCATAACTGTTTACATTAGGTTCATTTGTGCAGTTGCCTATGGGCTCATGCAGATGGGCAGTTGACTCGCATTTGAGCAGTACTATCTCCCACTTCTGGCCACTTCAAGTGTGGCTGTTAGCTGTATAGGCAGTAGCAGCAAGCAACCAGATACTAATGAGAAACATTTTTTTTGTGCACCCTATCTGCCAGATATGCACAGGTGCAGAGTTGTCTGACTTGTAGTGGGGAGGAGTGTAGTCTCCACATGACCCGTGTTTATGTTAAGTGATCCCACTGTTTCCTCTTCATTTACAGTTCCCATATCAAATGGAATGAAAACAGATTTGTGTGGATAGGAGCTATCAAGTGAATTAAAATACATTCACATAATTATGGAAGGCAAAAATATGTTATTAGTTTCAGATTTCTGATTTTATTTTATTTCCACATTTTTGCAGAACAATGAAGTAAGTTTTGTCAATTAGCTAAAAAAAATTGGCTTTATTAATCTTTTCCAGTGAGGGCATTCCACAGTATTGGCTAGTACCAATTGTTCACTGAATGTCAAGTGAACGTTTCCACCTTCTTCCATGTATGGCATTATGCCATAATAAAGAAGCAAACATGAGGTAGTACAGTACTGGCACTCCAAGAAAATTTACATCCCAAAACCCACATTGAAAATCTTAGTATCAGTTGGGGCTTACTTGATTGTGAATTTTGACAAAACCAATGCACACTTCAAGCTGAATTATGCATTTTAGTACGGTTTACAAAATTCCGATGCTCTTGGAGTATCCACTGGTATCCAGTTTCTTTTATAGCACAAGGTTAGATCTCTTAATGCTTTATACATATAAATATGCTGGATTCCTACATTACCACAGCTGTGGATGCGCAATAATACCTGTTTTCTGGCACTCTCCGACAGCTGCTAAAATGGACCTATTTGTAACAGTCTTCAAAAGTATTGCAAATGGGGGTTTGAAAAGCATTACTTTCAAAGTAAATTTTCTTTATGCAAGATGAATTACGTTATGTTTTAGAATGTGGATGAATTTCCTAAATCACAGAGAATTTGACTTGTTTTTAAAACATAACACTTTAAAGACGGGCCACTTAGAGGAATTTTGAGCCTAGAAGATCAGACATTTATGGCATTATTTTAAATTGACTGGAACATTTGTGTGAAGTATCTTGCTATTGGCTGACTGCAACACATGTCCTATGCCCTGAATATCTGCTGTTGTTGGCTGGTGAGATCATGTGACATAAGATAGGATTGGTTTACAAAAGAGCATTGCAATCTTGATTTCAGTACTCTGGAAACTAACATGCTGTGTTCGGTGGAATTTCAATTTATAATTTTGTTATACAAAAACATGCAGCAAATATGTTGATGCACATCAAAGGTCTTTCCAAATCTTATCTCCCTTTCTTCATCCTCTAAATGTGAGGAAGTTGTACATCAGTGTATGAAACCTTAACCATTCAAAGGGTTGGTGAGTTTTACAGTTCAGAGGGAAAATTTACGAAAAACCTATTTTCACTTAGCATGGAAGAAGTGTGTCTTTACCTGGGAAAAAGTATATTTTTTAACCAGGATATTTGGAAAAAAATGGGAAAAATTGAGGATTTTTTCCATTGTCCACATATACACTCTGTTCATGGTTGATTCTTTTACTGGAGACTAGGTATTATGATCTCTGTACTGTCTGAGATTTGATGTAATTTTTATGTATTTTTTGCATGCCTAGAGAAAATATTTTCTTACCTAGCCTGTAAATATGCAGCCCAAGTCAATAGAGATAAAAACAGGACCTCATTTGTCTCTGTACCAAAATTAAAAACAATCCTGCATTTGTTGAAATTAGAGGTTTCCACAGAGGAGACAAGTAGTCTATTAAATACCTAAATACTGATGTTGAAGTGTGGTCTCTCATGGCTCTTGGTTACTGTACTTAGTACCACATTTACCACATGTTTAATTGGTGAAAGTATTGTGATTGTATTTTTTATGATACTAGTATAGTCTGAAGTGTCCTCCGATATCATTTATTTGTTCACACGGTAGCTATTACTGCACCATTTTGACTTAAGTCTCTCTGAAAGAGCTTGGTCACATTTTATAGAACTGCAGATATTGCTATCCCTGACTTAATGCTATTTCACACAGTATACATTTCATGTATCTCAGAAATAATAAAATTACCAGTGCGTAAATACCTTAGGTTACTATCTGTGAGCAAAAGATTTCTTTTCTTCTATGTCATGGATGTTTCCTTGGGTTCTGCAGTTAGCACATATTCAACTGTTTGTTTTGATAACAGTAACAGAAACATATGACTCGAGGGCGCCTTCCTTTTGATTTGTTTCAGCACTATCAATACAGTGAACACTAATTGTATCCAGCGTATACTGGCTGTCAAGTGTTACTGTTTTCTAGCGCTGTTTTCACATTTTGAATACTTAAACATAGTAGCAGGCTTTGTTTTTTGTTGCACTGCAGTTTCATTCCACAACATCAAAAAAAGTTTTGCATCACCCTGATTCCAGAGCTCCTGAAGATAGACATTGACTGTGCATATTGTATTACAGACACAGTGCCTTTGACTGTTCACAAATGTCACTAAACCCCCCAAAAGATGTAAACAACCATGCATGAGCAGCACCTATTAGATGGAGGGTGTCCAACAACCAATCAGTTCCAGACATTCCCCCAGGAAGGAGGTACACAGCTCACGTTGTCCGATAGTTCAACCATGCCTAGATGGTTAATACTGCTGTTTGATCATGACCACATTTTTACTTTGTGCCAGGAAAAGCTCTCAACAAGGGAAGAGTCCAGGAGTCTTGGAGTGAACTAAAGTGATGTTGTTCGGACATGGTGGAGATACAGATGGACAGGAACTGTCGATGACACGCGTCAATCAGGCCGCCCAAGGGCTACTACTGGAGTGGATGACTGCTACCTATGGGTTATGGCTCAGAGGACCCTGACAAAAATGCCACCATGTTGAATAATGCTTGTCATCCAGCCACACGTTACGACTCAAACTGTGAGCAACAGGCTGCATAATGGGCATCTTCTCCCAACGTCCATGGCAAGGTCAATTTATGGAAACATGACACAATGCAGTGCAGTACAGATGGGCCCAGCAACATGCCAAATGGACTGCTCAGGACTGGCATTATGTTCTCTTCATGTCGCATATGCCTTCAACCGATCATCGGAGATACGTTTGGGGGCAACCCAGTCAGGCTGAATGCCTTAGACACACTGTCCAGCAAGTGCAGCAAGGTGGAGGTTTCCTGCTGTTATGAGGTGGGATTATGTGGGTCCGACATATGTTGCAGGTGGTCATGGAAGGTGGTGTAATGGCTGTACAATACATGAATGCCATCCTCTGACCGATAGTGCAACCATATTGACAGCATATTACCGAGGCATCCATCTTATGGACGACAATTCCCGCCCCCATTATGCACATATTGTGAATTACTTCCTTCAGGATAATGACATCGAATGATTAGTGGTTTATTACTATTGAGGAGTGGGACAATCTGGACCAACAGTGCGTTGATAAACTTGTGGATAGTACGCCACGATGAATAGAGGCATGCATCAATGCAAGAGGACATGCTACTGGGTATTTGAGGTACCGGTGTGTACAGCAATCTGGGTCACTACCTCTGAGGTCTCACTGTATGGGGGTACAAAAGGCAAGGTGTGGTTTTCATGAGCAATAAAAAGGGCGGAAATGATGTTTATGTTAATCTCTATGCCAATTTTCTGTACAGGTTCCGGAACTCTCGGAATCAAGGGGGTGATGAATTTTTTTTTTATATTTGTGTTTCAAGGTGGTTTGTTTACAGACAGATTACAACAGAACATGTCCAATATCAGGCATTAGTCATGACTGCCCATTTTTACTATACGCAAACAACTTTGAGCTCAGTTGGGCTTTGAGTACAGTTTACATGTCAGTTTCTTCTCTTAATTTACTTTTCTGGCAAACTGCATTTTGTCACCAATGTTTATATATGAGACTCAGGTAATGAGATCTGGTGTTCACTGTTCCCTTTTTCTTCTTTCCCTCTATTACTAAATGACGATTGACTATTAGGTCTTGATATTTCATTAGCACTGTAACATATTTGATAATATCCTCCATTACATTTCGTTTTAGGGACCCAATTGTTTGTTGCCACCTTTGTAACATGATATTTACTTTGGATTCCATACCAGTACCATGTAAAATTCATTGGTGGCTTTTACACTGGCATTAATCATACAATTTTCGGGGTTACCTCAATGAATTTGTTGTAACAGCAATTGAAGTTGACACCTAGAACACCACCTCTAAGATTTTTTGAGCAGATGATACAGAGGTTCTGGTTGAATTTCATCAAAACCATGGGTCATCATTTCCTACACTTTTACCCAATAGCTTTACACCCATGTAAAAAAAATTGCCCAGAAGATTTGTCCGCTGAAATTCCAAACCAAAACATGTACATACCACTCTCAGCCTGATTACCCTACAGGCAACATTTACACTTACCAAACACTGCAACACAATTAACTGCTGAAAAATAGAATGAAATCACCTAACACACTTCACAAACACATAATTTTCATAATGTATGAACTACAAAAATTTAGCTTGCAGGTTAGCACATTAGACATATGCCAATACATAAAGAAAACAGAGCAGAAGGCGACTCCCCAAATAAGATTTAAATGACGTAGTCAAAGCAGAACTGGAAAGATTACCAACCTGGCTCCTGCTTCATCTCCTTATTCTTCTCGGTAAGGCAATAGTAAATAGTCTCCACACTGAAATCCTTGCAATTCTTAATGTTATTCAGTAATTGATGCAACACAACTGCCTTAGTCTTGGTTGGTCACACTTTCATTAACTTTAAATTGACTGTTTGGATCATGACTAGTCACCTAATGCTGAAGTGCCATAGAAACTGGTATAGGCGTGTGTATTCAAATACAGAGATCAATAAACAGGAGGGTACAGGACTAAGGTCAGCAATGCCTATATAAGACAACAAGTGTCTGCACTGTTGTTAGCGACTGCTGGTACAATGGCAGATTACTGACATTTGAGTGAGTTTGAACGTGGTGCTACAGTTCGCACATGAGAGATGGGACACATCATCTCTGAGGTAGCTATGGAGTGGGGGACTTTCCCATACGGCCATTTCATGAGTGTACTGAGAATATCAGAAATTCATTAAAACATTAATTGTCTAACATTGCTGTAGCCAGAAGAAGATCCTGCAAGAACGGGACTAAAGATGACTGAAGTACAACCCTTCTGCAAATTGCTGCAGATTTCAGTGCTGGGCTGTCAACAAGTTTCACCATGTGAACCATTCAATGGAACATCATCAATACCAGCTTTCGGAGCTGGATGCCCATTTGTGTACCCTTGATGACTGCATGACACAAAGCTTTACACATTTTCTGGGCTTGTCAACACTGACATTGGACTGTTGATGACTGGAAATGTCTTGCCTGGTTGGACACATCTCATTTCAAATTGTATCAAATGGCTGGACATTTACAGGTATGGAGACAACCTGATGAATCTATGGACACTGTAAGTCAGCAGGAGACTGTTGAACTGGTGGAAGCTCCATAATGATGTGGGGCATTTGAAGTTGGAGTGATACGGGACCCCTGATAAATCTAAATATGATTCTGACAAGTGACATTTATGTAAGAATCCTGTCTGATTACCTACATCCACTCATATCCACTGTGCATTCTGATGGACTTGGGCAATTTGAGCAGGACAATGTGACGCCCCACACATCCAGAATTACTAGAGTGGCTCCAGGAATGCTCTGTTGAGTTTAAACACTTCCACCAATGGTCACCACACTCCAGAGATATGAATATTATTGAGCATATCTGGGATACCTTGCAACATGCTGTTCAGAAGAGATGTCCAACCCCTCATACTCTTAATGATTAATGGAAAATCTCATATAAGATGTGAAACAAATACTAACAAAGAGATAGAGGGGCTGGCCAGTACTTACCTCAGCTCAGTACAGCCGATAGATACACATAAAACAGAACTGAAAATTTACATTCCTAGCTTTCGGAACTTTGTTCCTTCATCAGGGAGGAGTTCCCCTCTCTCCTCCCTGATGAAGGAACAAAGTTCCGAAAGCTAGGAATGTAAATTTTCAGTTCTGTTTTATGTGTATCTATCGGCTGTACTGAGCTGAGGTAAGTACTGTCCAGCCCCTCTATCTCTTTGTTAGTATTTGTCCCTCATACTCTTACATATTTATGGAGAGCCCTTAAGGATTTGTGGTGTCAGTTCCTTCCAATACTACTTCAGACATTATCTGAGTCCATGCTACATTGTGTTGTGGCACTTCTGCATGCTCATGAGGGGTCCTACACGATATTAGGCAGGTGTAGCAGTTTCTTTGGCTCTTCAGTGTATTTGTACATCAAAAGAACCGGGCTGGACCACCCATTCAGTGACAGTAAATTATGAGTCACCTCATAATGTAGGTTCTATAGAAACAGGAAGCTGAACACAGTTAATTATTAAAGTCCCTATAAGCATTTAGTGTTGCACTGATTCTCAAAATGCATCCACCAATTGTAGGTAAATAAACAATGTCTATATTCACATGGATACTTCACTAAGACATTTTGTTGGGCAGGCAAATGGCACAGGAATATTCAGTTGTGCCAAAAATTGTAGTAGACCGAATTTTATGTCATTTTCTGCCTAGAACACAAACTTGAATCGATATCTTAATTGGGTATGCTCTAGGTACCAATGTTACTGTAAAATAACACACACTGACAAAATTACTGGAGACTCAATACATAGATGTTGCAAGTGTTACCGCTGATGGTAGTCTGAAGATTCTTTTTTAAGGAAGGTGTATTTATAAACTGTCATAAAGATATTTTGGGACTTGGGGAACAAGATATTTGTTTATAAAATAACTAGGTTGAAATTTGTGAAAGGTGGTTTGGTTTACATAATAAATGCTTAGATAGCAAAGTAAAAATGTTTATGTAGCTATTTTGTACATGTAAAATGTGAATCATCTGTATAAAAGCTCCACAACTTGAGTTGAATTAGAGCAGAAAATTAAGTTTTCAGTGGAAATTAATGTCTAAATATTTCAGTGCAATGTTTAAATCTCAAATATAGCATCTTCAGCTCTTCTTGCATCAGTGTTATGCTAGAAGAAAATTCTGTACCAGAACTCTTTTTTAAATTTTAATCTAGCCTGTGTTCAGAATTTCAACAGGATCTGGGATGATTCAGATCACTGAATATTTTCAACAACAATTGCCATTAAAACATGAGGGGAGGTGAACTAGAACACATTAAACACAACTAACAGCAATTTACTAAGAACAGTACATTTATATTAGTTCAGCTTAATATTTGGTAGGGCCAACTACTATTTTATTTATTATCAACATGCTTTATTAATATTCAGTCACTCAACTTGCTAATACTTTATTAAGACAACATGATGTTTCACAAAACAAATCTCAATGCTCATTATTTAGTACCACACATTAGTTTACAGGGATCGGTGCCTTAAAGAGTTTTAAATATCATTCTTACTCATTGGAAATTAGCTTCTTTCACCTTCATTGTAGGCCTTCTCGTTTTGGATGAATATATGATTCTGTGTGTATATTGACATGTGCTCTTGACCAACACACTGACAGCACCAACATCATTGGTGAACTTGTCTATGGGACTCAACAGAACATGTCTCACAGTTTCCTCTAAATATTTGAAATAGTCTGCTATAACTTCTATGTTTACTTCATCTTTACACCTTTACCGTAATGTTCAGAAAGAGCCTTGTTACTTGAGAGCAGATTTTTCATGCACTGGTATCGAGGGCTTAGGCTTCAGACCTCTTCTCTAATATGCCACTGCGGTTCAAGTAGGACTTCACAGTACCCTTAACTTCACCATTGATAATTAGCTGACATCATTCTACTCATTTATGTAAGCTACTGATTTTTACCATCAAGACAGTTTGTCCACCTATTTTCAAAGGATTTGTATTATTGAACTTCATTGAAAGTGTGCTGAAAGGTATTTCATGTATTTTAGATACATTTCTGAGAGATTTTACAAGCTTTGTCTTAATTAACAACTTTCTGGGGCTTGTCTCATATCTTTGATAGCCAGCTGTCCAAATCTTCTTCTTGTACACTCACAGCATGGTCCAGCTTACCATGAAAAATTACGATTTTCGCATCTGTTCTCTTCATAATATTGTCAATTTTAGAAACTTTAAGTAGCTAGGCACTAGAAACTGGTCATCATCACTCATTTCAAAAATGTGTGAAAATTTTATACAGTTCTTTATCTGTTTATATGAAACAATTACTGAAGAAACATATTTATATTCATGTGGTGCACCTCATGGTGATTCATAGGGTGTAGGTATTGGTGTAGATTGGAGTGTGAAGGTGGAAGATGGAAGGTTCAAATGTGGCTCATTGTTAGATATATATGACAAGCTTTACAACTTAAACACGCACTGTGTCACCCAGATTTTGAATGCACACTTCAATTTCTCTCAAGCCTCCAGTGGTTGAGACTGCATGTCTATCTCCCAAACACTATTTTCAGAGTTTGTGGTTGCAATAATATACAGTTTCAAGATATGGAAAATCTACAGAATGCTCTATATTAGCAAAACAAAATTTACACTTAACATGATACAAATTGAATTGATTCTCATCCTTATAGGAAACAGATTACAAACATGTGCAAACTTAGTTACACAATTCTGCAGGTATTCATTTATGGAAATTGTAGCTATTCCTGAACTTTATTAAATTACTAAACAAAATACTAACACAATCTTGTTGTTCTTCCTGTGGAATACTAGACATTTAATTCATTTGTTGTAAGTGATAAGTAATTAATTTCTTTTTGATATTTGTTGCATGGACATACATTATTTTTGGAAACAGAATGTGCACCAATATATATTTTACTAGCTATTCAGTAAGTTAGAATTTCATTGAATTTTTTACTTACAATTCAGTAAGTCAGAAGTTCATTGAATTGTTTACTTACACTACCATAAATTAATATATATAATTCAAATTATATAGGTCTAACATTACAACAAAGAACATATTTGCTTCTTTGTAGTTGTTTGTGAGATACTTTATCAATTTTTTTTACAGCCTTGTTGACTGTAGCAGTGCACTCTGCAAAAGGAATAACTACAAAAATATGGTTTCTAACCATCACCACTTTGTTAGACATCTCCTAACCCATAGTATCAATTTTCTTATTAAAAATTCATCACATTCCAGTGCTTCATACTCCTCATTACATTTCAATTATTGTGCTATGCAATCTCATTTAAAAAAGGTTGGAAAATGTCATTCCACATCCACAAAAATACCATTATTAATTCTTATCATAAACATGACAAACCTTGTCTACTGTACTTCAGTACTCTAGCGGAGGATGTTATTTTACTTTAAACCACTTATTTTTCTCTAGTTTGCCTGACAGGACTACCTCATTGCAAGTATATCCCTTCATTGACATCATTAAAGGCATCAATATTTAAATTCCTTTCCTCTCTTGACACCAGCCTGCACAGCAATATGATAAAACCTTTTTATGAAACTGCACATTTTTACAGGTGCTGTTGACACCCCCCTGATGTGCCAACTGCCTCACCTCTCTGCACAACTGATGGACCAACGCCATTGCCTGCCAGTTTCATCATCCGGTCAGCCTGGCTGACTGCACCTCCTTGCTGCAATACCTGATGTACTTGGCAGACTGCTCACCTCACAGCCCAGCCTCACATCCTCACTGCTGCACCTAACGTGAGTGGATTTATACTTGGGTTATGGCCTCACTGTCCTCAAATCAAAAATTTCAGCCAATTAGGTGAAAAAAATGGTGAAAACTCATAAATTTCTCTCAAATGATGCATGATTTATTTATTTATTTATTTATTTTTTGTAAGGTTAAGGAAGTACCTCTTGTGCACACATGCACAACAACTCCAGTACCTCAGCTCAGAATGCAACTGCCAAGTGGCATGGCAGCAGCAGTCTGGAGGGGGGAGGAAGAAGGGATTGTCGTGTATGGGTGGCAGGAACAGAATAACTGTCTGGTGGAGTGTGTGGGGACTAGAATGCAAACAGTTGCAGTGTTAGGAGGTTGTGGGGCAGAAGGTGGGGAAAAAAGGAGTGAAAACGAGAGTAGTGAGAAAAGATGGGTAGGTGCATTGGTGAAAGTTGGAAGACAAAGATCCTGGGAGTCAACAATAGGGAGGAGGTGATATGACAGAGGGGGTGGAAACTGTTGGGAGGAGGGTGTGGTGGTGATATGTTATACTGTAGGTTGAGCCTGGGATAGTTATGGGATTGGAGAGTGTGTTGTAAGGATAACTCCCGTCTGCACAGCTCAGAAAACCTGATGGTGAAGGGGAGGGTCCAGATAGCTCGGTTAGTGATCCAGCCATTGAAATCGACTGTGTTATGCTCAACTGTATGTTTTGATGCAGCCTGCCACAAATTCCATTTCTGTGCCAAACTCTTCATCTCAGAGTAGCAATTGCAACATATACCCTCAATTATTTGCTGGGTGTATTCCAATCTTTGTTGTCCTCTACAATTTTTACCTCCTACAGCTCCCTCTACTACAGTGACTGCCAGGGATGGAATGTGTTGCCACCTTGGTTTCTGGAGAAACTCAAAATAATTTTAATCTTGATACAGTACAAGAAAATTTGTACTCCAGATTATATTTTTACAACTTCATTCTCTTCCATTTTAAGTACGAATTACAGTGTTATTAATGCTTATACATATGGTTCCCAGCAAGAGAATGTTCACAGTTGTGCCATGGTTTTCCCTGAAAGGGTATTCAAATTGTGTCTTCCAGAACAATTCACAGAATATGATGTGAGTTCATGGCACTATGGTGGCATTGGAAAAGATCCACACATATTATCAAAAAAATTTTTTTTCTATTCCAACTGGCTTAGTGCACTACAGGCACTTCACCAAATGCACCCAGTAGACTATTTGATCTGTGATTCCTTACAGCAGCTTCAACACTGTGGCAAAGAGGTGATCTTCTACTGGGTACCTGGCCACATTGGGACAGAGGGAAATGACACAGCCTACAAAACAGCTGAGGAGGCACGTTGCGATGGTGGTGTCTGTCAATGTCCTATAATGTCGCACATCATCATCTTATTTCTGACAAATGTGTCATGCATTAGTAGGAGACTAAGTGGTTGCAGGTGACAGAAAACAAACTGCAGTCACTCAAATCAACCACACTAGCATGGTGGACTTTGTGCCAGCCTCACCGCTGGGAAGAGGTTCTGCTTATTGGGCTGCATGCCCGACATAGGCCTTTAATACATACTTTCCTCCTCTCGTGGGAGGATCCACCACTCTGTGAAGTTTGTGCTGTGCCACTTTCAGTTCAGCATGTTATGACAATGTGTGTCCTATTTACTGTTATTAGGGCAACTTCAGTCTTGGTGGAGATCTGCCCACTATCCTCACTGATACTGATTGCAGTGTTAAAAGAGTGGTGAATTTTATTGAACTGTTAGGCCTCATCTCTAAATTGGGGAGGGGGGAGGGGGGAGGGGGGAGGAAGGCAGGCTGCTCTGCATGTTGGGTAGGCCTTCATCCCCACTGATGAGATTGGCATACTGACTTTTTGTTATGGTACTGATGACCATTACGTTGAGCACCCTTCACAACATCATTATCGTCTTCATCATAAACAGTTAGCATGGTAGTTATCCCCCAATGTCTTTGGACATGTCCTACTATGCTGTCCCTTCTTCTGTCATTGGTTTTCCATACATATCTTTCCTTTCCAATTCTCCAGGAAACCTCCTCACTCTTCACCTTCTCAATGCACTTAATTTTCAACATTCCTCTATAACACCACAACTTGAATGCTTTGATTCTCTTCTTTTTTGGTTTTCCCATGGTACATGTATCACAAACATACAAAGCTTTGCTTCAAATGTACATTCTCAGAAATTTCTTCCTCAAATTTAACGCCTATGTTTGAAACTGGTAGACCTCTCTTGGCCAGGAACGCCTTTTCTGCCAGTGCTAGTCTACTTTTGATGTCCTCTTTGCTCAGACCATCATGGATTATTCTGCTGCCTAGGTAGCAGAATCCCTTAACTTTCTCTACTTCGGGATCACCGATTTGGATGTAATGTTCTCACTGTTCTTATTTCTGCTCCTTCTCATTACTTTCATTTTTCTTTAATTATTCTTCTCAGTCCATATTCTGTACTCATTAGATTGTTCATTCCATTGAACAGGTTCTGTAATTCTTCTTCACTTTCACTGAGGATAGCAATGTCATCAGCAAGTCCCATCATTGATATCCTTTCACCTTTAATTTTAATTCCACTGTTGAACCTTTCTTTTATCTTCCAATTGTTTCTTTGCTGTATAGATTGAACAGTAGGGGTGAAAGGCAATATCCCTTTCTTACACTCTTTTGAATCTGAGCACTTTATTCTTGGTCTCTCATTCTTATTCTTTCCCCCTTGCTTCTTGTTCACATTGCATATTACCTATCTTTCCCTTATTTTTCTGATAATTTTGAACATATAGCACCATTCGACATTGTCAAGTGCTTTTTACAGTTGACAAATTCTATGAACGTGTCTTGATTTTTCTTAAATCTTGCTTCCATTATCAACTGCAATGTCAGAATTGCCCCTCTGCTTCTTTAGTTTTCCTAAGGCCAAACTCATTGTCATCTAAGACATACCCAATTTTTTCCCATTCTTCTATATACTATTCTGGCCAATAACTTGGATGCATGAGCTTTTAAGCTGATGGTGCAAAAATTATCACACTTGTCTGCTCTTGCTGTCTTTGCAATTTTGTGAATTATGTTTTTCCAAAAGTCAGAAAATGTATCACCAGACTTATACATTCTGCATATCAGCATGAATAGTCACTTTGTTGACATTTCCCCCAATGACTTGAGAAATCCTGATGGAATGTTGTCTATCCCTCTGCCTTATTCAATGTAGCTCTCCCAAAGCTCTTTCAAATTCTGATTCTAATACTGGATCCCCTTTCTCTTCCATATCAACTTTTGTTTCTTCTCCTATCACATCATCAGAAAAGTCCTCCCCTCTTACAGACCTTCAGTGTACTCCACTCACCTATCTGATTTCTTATCTGCATTCAACAGTTGAATTGCTATTGCACTCTTACCTCACCTTTATTGCTTTAAATTTCATCCAAGGTTCTTTATACTTTTCTGTATACTGCACTAGTCATCCCAACAATCGTTTCATTTTCGATTGCTTCATATTTTCTCTGCAGCCATCTTGTGTTAGCTTCCCAGCACTTCCCATATGTTTTGTTCCTAAGCAACTTGTATTTCTGTATTCCTAAATTTGCCTGAACATTTTTGTACTTCCTCCTTTCATTGATCAGCTGAAGTATTTCTTGTATTACCTATAGTTTCTTTGCAGTTACCTTCTTCATATCTATGTTTTTCTCTCCAGTGTCTGTGATTTCCCTATTTAGAGGCATCCATTCCTCTTCAATTGAACTCCCTACTGAGCTATTCTTTAGCACAGTATCTATAGCCTAAGAGAACTTAAATTGTATCTCCTCATTCTTTGGTACTTTCGTATACATAATCAAAGACCTGGTGAAGGATGTGGTTCAGAGATTACAGTCCAGGCTGGTACTGGTTGACAAAGGAGTCACTCTTTTGTAGCTGGCTCTTGGGAGTGGTGGGAGGATTGGGGGGTGGTGAGGGGAAATGGCACAGAGGATCTGTTAATGGAGTATGTCTGGGATAGCCCCTCAGAATACTGAGCAAGGGGGTTCCTGTCACTACAGATACGCCATCCCCAGATGGTTATGTGTTTTGGGAGGGATTTTTGGTGTGGAAGGGATGAAAGCTATCAAACAGATTCTGTTCATGGTTGGTGGGTTTAATGTGGACAGAGGTGAGCATCAAGCCATCAGAGAGGAGGTGGTAAATGTTAAGGAAGGTGGCATGCTGGGTTGAGGAAGAACATGGGAAGCAGATGGGCGAGTGTGTGTTGAGGTTGTGAAGGAATGAAGACAGGGATACTTGGCCCTGAGTCCAGATCATTGAGATATTATTAATGAACCTGAACTAGACTTAATGGTTAGGCATTTAGGAAGGCTATGGTGGCCCCCTCCTAGAAAGGAGGGTGTGATGTAGGTGCCCGTGGCTGTGCTGCCGATTTGTTTATATACCTTCCATTCAGAAGAGAAGTAGCTGTGAGTTAGGATAAAGTTAGTAAGGTGCATGAGGAGTGACGTAGTTGGTCTGGAGTCTGCAGGATGCTGGAAAAGGTTGCATTAAATAGTCATAAAGTGGTGGGCATGAGGGATGTTGTTGTATAGGGATTTGACATCAACAATGACAAATAGGCATGGTGGTGGTGGTGGTGGTGGTGGTGGTGGTGGTGGTGGTGGAGGAGAGGGAGAGGTCCAGTAAAAGAGGTCATCAGTCCTGATGGATTAGGGAAGAATGGCCAAGGAAGTTGGTCATGCCCTTTTCAAAGGAACCATCCTGGCATTTGCTTACAGCGAATTTAGGGAATCCACAGAAAATCTGAACCAGGATGGCTGGACATGGGTTGAACTATTGTCCTCCTGTATGCAAGTCCAGTGTGCTAAGCACTGCACCACCTCGCTTGGTATTCTGCAGGAGGCTAGATGACAAGCAATTATTTGTAGGTGCTGGTCAATGGCAATATAGCAAGCCACAATGGGCTATCCAGGACTGCTTGGTTTCTGGATTTTTGGGAGTATCTAGAAGGTGGAAGTTCCTCAATATTGCAGCTGCTGTCTCACATGGTAGTTTCATTCTGGCCTGAACTGCCAGAGGCAGTGGTTGTGTGTATGAGGTGTGCTTGCTTGTGTGTATGTATGGTGTGCATTTCTCTGTTACTCTTTTGCTGGTAAAGGCAGTGCTTGAAAGCTTTGTTTAAGTGTCTTCTGCTTGTGCCTGCCTGCAATTTAATCTCTGTTCTTTACAGTAAACAGCAATCTGTCTTTTCCTAAATTGTTGATATTCCTACTTTACTGGCGTGTTTTTGAACACCTCTACCATATGTGCCCAACACTTCATGAAGGCTCTCTCTCTCCAATAACTCAAGTGCTTCATTTTTTGGGTTGTTATGGAATGTCGATGAGACTACATATCAATTTGTCGCATGACATGCTCTCCCCACTCATTAAATACACTGTTGTGGGGATCAGTATAAAGGCAGGGTTTCTGCAAAAGTGATAGTACAATATCTGAGGCATGTTGTGGTTGTGGTTGTGGTTGTGGTTGTCACTCTGAAGACTGGTTTGATGCAGCTCGTCAGACTATTCTCTCCTGTTCCAGCCTCTTCTCCAAATAACCACTGCAAAATACATTCTTCTGAATTTACTTACTGTGTTCTTCTCTTGACCTCCCTCTTCCCTCTATGATTCTCCCCCCCCCCCCCCACCACCACCCTATTCATGATTCCTTGATGTCTCAGAATTTTTGTCTTCCTTGTTATTGTAGTCTTCTGTTCAAAAACTGGTTTGATGCAGCTCCCCATGCCACTTTATCCCATGCAAGCATTGTTTCCTCTGACTAGCTACTGCAATCTATATCCCTCTGAATCTCCTTCCTGTATTCATTTCTTGGTCTCCCTCTAAAGTTTTTACCCCACACACTTCCCTCCAGTACTACAGTGGTGATCTGTTGATGCCGCAGAATGCTTCCTACCAACTGCTACCCTTTTTTAGTCAGATTGTGCCACAGATCTACCCATGCAATCTTCAGCATTCTTCTGCAGTACCACATTTCAAAAGCATCTATGCTCTTCTTGTGTAACCTGTTCATTGTCCATGTTTCAATTCCATACATGGCTACACTCTATAAAAACTTTCAGAAAGGACTTTCTGACACTTAAATCTGTCCTCGGCATTAACAAAATTCTCTTCTACAGAAACGCTTATCTTGCCATTGCCAGTGTACATTTTATATTGTCCCTACATGACCATCGTCAGTTATTTTGCTTCCCTGATAACAAAACTCATTTACTATTTTAAGTGTCTCATTTTCTAGTCTGATCCCTTCAGCCTTATCTGCTTACTGTACTGCCTTAACTGTCTGAATAATTTCTTTTATTTTATCATGCATTTCTTGTACCTCTTCATCATCTGTGGTGCTAATTGAGAAAAAAATTTGTACTGCTGTCATGGGTGTTGGCTTTGTGTTTGTCTTGGTTACAATAATCCATTCAGTATGCTGTTCATAGTAGCCACATCCCAATTCACTTATTCATTATGAATCCTACTCCTACATTACTCATATTTTATTCTATTTTATAACCTTGCATTCATCTGATCAAAAATTCTGTTCCTCCTCCCACCAATCTTCACTAAATATCCAGCCATTCAGTGCCAACACAGCAAGGCCATTTCAGTTAACATTAAAAGGCTAGTTCACTCAGTCATCCAGACAGTTGCCCCTACAGCTACTGAAAAGACTGCTGCCCTTTTTAAGGAATGACACGTTTGTCTGATCCCTCAACAGATACCCTTCCATTGTGGTTGAATTTATGGTATGCGTACCTGTATCACTTGGGCATGCAAGCTGTCTCTCCAATGGCAAGTCCAAGGCTACATTTGGACCAGGGAAAGACAGACACCTTTATCTTTGAACCAGTTTTGGGCTGTAGCAGAAACACGAATATATGCCTTAACTTATTGATGAAATAATTGTTTCATCCCACTAAGTCTTCATACATTCTAATCAGATCTTTCTGTAACATTGCAGTGTACATGTTAGAGTTTATTATAGTGTTGAACCAAGCAATATGTGATTTACTTTCAGTGTGAAAAGCTGCCCAAACTAAAATACTTCCATCACAAAATTTCTGCTCATCCCCACCTACTGGTATCTTCTCAGATAACGGCAGTAATCTTGAAATCCATCCAACCCATCTAAATTAAACTTCTTCTCATTATTGAAGATCACTTTATCCCATTCTGACATCCATGATAAATGTTCTTCATCATGCTCCAATCCATCCCATTTCTGTTTGGGTGTTGGAGCAGGTTTCTGCAGTCGTTTCTTGAATGCAGGAAGTTTTCATACAACAAAAATTGTAGCATATGTCTGGCAGTTAATGGCAGCTTTACATCAGCAACTAGTTAAGAAGAATAACTGTTTGTGGCCCTTGCTTTGCATGAAAGTAATCGTTTTGATGCCTCAGATAATTTTGCCTGTATTTTCCATTCTGTCCATATCACTCACCTAATCTAATGCAATTATTAATCACTGTACTTACATATTTCAACACCTTGCCAGTTCAACAGTTAGAGACTCCCATTTACTTGCATGCAATGGTTTTTGGTTTTTCATTACATAGTTGTTTTCTGCATGGCATTGGTTCAAATGGCTCTGAGTGATATGGGACATAGCATCTGAGGTCATCAGTCCCCTAGAACTTAGAACTACTTAAAACTAACTAACCTAAGGACATCACACACATCCATGCCCGAGACAGGATTTGAACCTGTGACTGCAGTGGTTGCACGGTTCCAGACTGAAGCACCCGGAACCGCTTGGCCACAACGGCCGACCTGAATGGCATTCTCACGGTTTATATACAAGACGCACACATCACTTATGTTGTCTGTTTTCAGTTTGCAGGAAAGGATCGTATGCACACACTAACACCACACAGAGCAGACTACCTTTACAGTGACCTTACACACTTTACCATAGGAATTATCGATGTCTGGCTGTATAATGTACTAGTGATGCCAAATACTCTAACATTTGACTATGTTACTTGGTATACTGGATGTCATACTATTGCATATACACTCTACACAATTATTCCAGCTAACAAAGTTTATTTTCCTGCAAATATTCATCTTTTGCATGGATTTCCACCACTGTATAAGACTTTGTCTCATAATGGCCACGTCCTTCATATATGTATGAAAACCACATTACTTTGCTGCCAACCATCAAGATTCAACTACCTTTGAATCATTTGTTGGCTTCTGTGTCAGGTTCTTTGGTGAAGAGTTGTTTGATGGATTTTGTGATGTTTCATCAGCACTAATGGCTACCATTGTCAAAGATTCACCTTCCATTTCCATTGCTAACTGGAACAGTCATTTGCTGCTGAGTAGGAATTCAGAATTGGTTCACCTTAAGGATTTCCTCTTTCTGTTTCAAACTACTGTCATGCTACAGAACTACACAAACATGGCAACTGCTTCGACAAGAAAGAGACAAGAAAGAGAGTTTCTTCAACGTGAACGGATCCTGTATTACCCTGCTGCAGCAAACAACTGTTGTAGGTAGCAAGGAGAGAACCAGAGTGGTAATGAAAACAGAAAAGCCCCCAAGACATTGGCATGCCAGGTACATAGACTCTGCATCCATGAGCCTGACTCAAGTCCACCACCACCAATAGATGATGCTGCCTGATGCTATCCTGATGGACTAACTGTAAATTTGATTCTCAGGGATAGATGTTGTATATTACGAAAATTCCACAATATTTCATCGGTACAACTGACAGACACCTTCAGATGTGGGGAAACACACTACTCAGGCTGTGACTGATGCCTCCTATATTTGACAGTCAGAGAAAAACCGTGCAGGTATAAATGCACCAAGTTTCTGTGATCAATAGCACAGATATGCAGATTGGTAACGAGAGAGATAGCTATGACAAACGGCAGATGATGAATGCAGAGGCAGAGGCTTTGTCATACTTTGCACTACCATTGGCCACCTCAGTGCCCTCTGTCAGGAGCTGCCTGCCAAAATGTGTGTGTGTCCTGGCAGGTGCCTATTTTTGAAATTGTAAACCAAATATCTATGTCGCCACCACAGCATCATTCCTTGTACAACTTGTAGTTCTGCTTACATAGCCAGTGATGGATTTCGTGCTGTGCTGGATTGATATCCTGTGTCCCTGTTAAGCAAATTAGGTAAGCTTTGAATTTTCGCTGCTTCTTCAATAACGCTGTCCCAATACGAAAGAACTTAGTGTTTTTGTATTTCATAAAAAATCCTGTACTGAGACAATGTTCAGCCACTGCAGATTTCTCTAGCTGGTATAGACATGTGTTGTCAATGTTCAACACATCTTTCCTCCACAATGTGACAAGTTTGTCAAAGTACTACATCCCAAAGCTACAGGGCATGTTATAGCACCAGGTATCATTAAACCAAGATCATCTTACACTGCGCCTGAAAGAGTTCAGAGTTCTGTTGGCAGACAAAAGTTGAATTTAACTTCATTTGGCCAATAATCATCCTATTTTTGAAGAAACAGTGCCAGTGTATGGCAAGATGACCATTCTTTTTCATTCCTCAGTTTCTTCCAGCTCCTCACTTTGTCTAAAATGACCAGCAAATTTCCATTTCAGAGTATCCTTTCTCCAAAAATGCAGTATAGAGGTGATGTAGCTCATCAGATAAGCTGTCTGAATCCAGTATGGCTCTTGCTCTGTGGACTGATGTCCTAAGCACACCGCTTTGTAATGGGGGACAGTGATAACTGGTGGCCTGTAGGTTTGTCCACGTTTATGGTACACAGAGTGACCCAAGGTGCCATCCTCATTTCTCCGCACCAACACATTCAGGAATGATAGTTTGCTGTTCTTCTCCATCTCCATCGGAAACTTAATGTTCAAATCGAGAGAATTTAGTGGTTGCAAAAATGAATCTAGCGATATAGTGCGCTGTGGCCAGATGACGAAAGTGTCATCCACGTATCACTAAAAGCAAGTAGCTTTCAAGTCTGGTGCCTGGAAGTGCTCTCTCCACAAAACCTTCTCTAAAAGGATTGGCCACAATGGCTGACAAGGGACTTCCTATTGCTACACCATCAGTCTGTTCAAAGTGTTGGTCATAAAATAAGAAGCCAGAGCTCAACAAGTCTGCCATCTGACATCCTCAGCAGCTGCCCTGGGCAGTTTAAGGATTCTCTGTTCAACAGAGCTAATAATACACAGAACAGGTTGTGTCCTCATGGTGGGCATGAAGTTCTGGCTTCTTCTTCAATACTGAAACTGTCATCTTGGGCAGAGATTTGTCTGTAAGTTTGTACATGGTCTATGAGGTTTTTCATTTCTACTCTAATGTGCTGTGTCATGTAGTTGCTTCATGTCTGAAAACATCCATGTGGCACTATCAACCCATGCCCAAGAATCTTCCAAAACTTGTGATGAAGTCTTCTGATGAAAGGTTAGGAGTTTTCAAGACAAAAAGTCCAGTCTCTCTCTCTCTCTCTCTCTCTCTCTCTCTCTCTCTCTCTCTCTCTCTCCAGTCTGTGGCTGGCTTGATTTTTACTTCTGTTGGTGGTTACACAGTTCATGAAGTACATAACCTTTACAAAAGTCAGAATAATTCTGAGATCTCGGCATCTTAATAAGAGAGTAAGTGTGTGCAGCAGTCTGTTCCTCTTACTTCAAAGTTTATCAAACCTGCTCACTTCTTTCACCATCTCCTTCCAGGACAGGTATAGTACGTGTCACTTGAGGCTTTCCCCACTGATTAGTTGTAAATATGGTTCTTGGGCAAGATATCAGATATTGTGAAAATTCCACAATATTTTGCCAACACTAGTGGTGACATCTGACTGTCTTAAATAGGAGGCTTCTCTCACTGTGATTACCGCACCTGAAGATGTCAGCTGTTGTGTCAATGAAGTACTGTGGAAGTTTCATGTTTCATGACATCAGAGTCACACCTGAGTACCGTATTTACAACTAGTCCATCAGGGAAGTCTGGAGCAACACATCCTACACTTGTACAGGGAGAAGATGGTGAAAAAAGTGAATAAGTTTGATAAATTTTAGAATGAGACAACAGGTTGATGTATGCACCAACATTCCTAGTAAGATGCTGAGATCATAAAATTCTTCAGACATTTGTGGAGGTATCACAATTTATAAAGTCTGCAGCAACCAACAGAAATAAAAATAAAGCTGGCCAGACACAGGTGAGAGAGAGGATTCATTGCACTCAGTGGTAACCAGACTTTGTATCCAGAGACCTACTGGTCCTACATCTGAAGATTTCATCCACGCTTTATAGGTGTTTGAGCCTGAAAGAAAAAACATGACAGAGCATGTCACATTGTAAAGTTTCATTGCTTCAGAGACCGTTTTTACAAAAAGAAAAGTTAGATGAAAAACTTCACAGATGGACTGTGAACAGACATACGGATGAATCTCTACTTGATGTGGCAGTTTTGTCCTTGGAGAGTGGGCAGAACTTTTCATCCACCCTGAAGACACAAACCATTCTAGAGATTGTCAGCTCTGTCAAAGACAGAATGAGTCTGTCTTCAACATCCTCGTATTAGGACAGCATTGATAAAGCAGCAGTTGAAATTTGTACATTAACTAATTGCTTAATAGGTACACAGGATACCAACTCAGCATGACATGGGATCCAGGGCTGGCCATGTTAAAATCACAGTGAACACAGAGAGAAACTACAAGTGACGACATGTCACACGTCATAAGATACTCAGTTGGCAAAGGTGAGGACAAGCACTAGCTAGTGTGGACACGTATTTTGGCAGATGCTTCCCCCCCTCCCCCACCCGCCTGATCACCCACTTCCCCCCACCCCCCACCCTCCCTCTCCCACCAGTCTTCCATCCTGATCTCCTGATCTACTGATTTACATATCTACATATTGGTAACCTTGCAGTTTCTTCTTCTTCTTCTTCTTCTTCTTTTTGTGAGTGTCATAAATAGGAGGCATGAGCAGTGTGTTCATCATACTTAAGATGTGTGTTCATTTCACCAACGAAATAATGTGGAATTTCCACGATTACATCAGCCGTCTCTTCTGAAACCATATTAACAATAGGAAGTGAAGCCTTGACAATGAAAGCCATCTGTGCTTGCAAAACTATAGAAGAGTTAACAAATCATTGTAGGACAAATAACTCAAGTCAGAAGCTAGCAGACAGTTTGTCAAGTGGCCACAAAACCTTAACTGTTTTGCACCTTTGAATCTATGGATTTTTTCCCATGTTTCTGTGTTCTGGCAGTAATTTTATTTTTGATTTTCTAATTTTTTTTCTCTAATTGAATGTTAAGAAAAGGGTGGGTGCTTGTGGGAGGTTCAACAGTTTCTTAAAGTGAAGATTCTGTTAATTCAGGTTGGCAAGTCACGAAGTAAAGGCAAAATTTCTGTATTTATTGCACTCTAAGAAATATGGTTGAAGGCATTAAACAGATTATTTGAAAGACTTCCTCATTACTTACTAGATAAAATTGTCTGATGTTTCATTAGACACACATTAAAAGAGCTGCCAGAAATTTTGACAGAGGTTCACAAGGGAAATTATTATTTATTTGCTATGGACATACGACTTTGCCAAAATTTACAGCACAGTAGAGCTGTGTAAATATTAGATGAAACATTTAATTTCCCATGCAAGGAGAGTAAGAAAAAGAATGTGAAATTATCCTCAACAGCAACAATATGGGAAGAGACTGCTTGAAATGAAAGAATTGATTTTGATGTGTTTACATAACCACCCAGAAGCAGTATTGGGATATTGGTGTACGAAGTCCGGTTTTGGGAGCCCCATGTAAATGAGGTGCCACAGTAGGTTTTAAAAAGAAATTGCAAGCTTTTATCTTCCCAAGGGACAACTGTTCATGGAAATGAAGACAAACTGTGTCTCTACCTTTAGTGGATACACATTCCTCAGCACAGTTTAGTTATAAACACTGTTAATCTTAGAAGTCAAAGAAAACTTGCTGTACAAGGAAAAGGCAAGGAAATGCTTCAAAACTTTAAAATGCTCAAAATTGTAGGACGAGAAACAATAAAATACTGAAAACAACTAGAAACTCTAGAAGAGTGATCAGAGTAATTATTTTCAACAATCCCATCCAAAACCACCATGGCAAGGAGAGATACATATTGAAATTTGAAGACATACAAAATTGATTCTGTTCCAGCCATTGGCTGGAGGAAGAGATTCAAACAAAAAACAATTAATTTCAACTAAAAGATCAAGATGAAGACAACCCCAAGCAAGAATAAAGGAGGGCTGGTAATTCGTTGTTCAATTTTTGTTGTGCATCATCATCATCATCATCATATTCATCATAAAAAATTAAGAAAATAACTAATGAGCACATATCTTCTTCACCAACTCTTCTACAGCATAAACCTTTATAGATTCTTCATTTTTGTGACAGTTAGAGTAATCTTCAGACAGGACTCAGTGTAAAGATGGCTTGAGCATGTCCTGCGTCTTTCTTTCAGATTCTGTTTACTTTGAAAAACTCAAGGCAAAGGAAAATGAATGAATTAAGACAGACAGACAGACAGACAGACAGACAGACACAACAGACAAACATTTTACTTGGAAATTCATGTTCAACAAATGAAATTATTGTCCAGACACACGAAAATGGCAAAAAATCCATAAAATTCAGAGGTACAGTAATCTCCTGATTTTCCACAGTAACTGTGGATTTGAAAACCACGGATAATCAAATTATGCATATAATCTGTAATTAAAGTGCACAGTAATGAACTGGAATTGCTCAAAACAAAAATTAATTACAGTATCATAGTTTAAATCATTAATTAATATTTATAATAAACTCTACATTAATCATCACAATATATGTGAAAATTCTGCTTTTGAAAAAAAATACAGTCCAGCTCTTGCAGTGTTTGAGGAGCACATTGTTTTCTACACTCATGTTTTAACATATGATTACACTCACCCGTGAAAACTCCTAGGTTAGTGGAAAATTTTTGGCAGAAAGAAGAGAGATAGTCCTGTATAAATGCAAAGTAGATAATCCACTGCAGATAATTGACAGTTTACTGTAGTTGAAACTTGATGGTCAGCAGGCAATTTTCATATGTATATGAAGTCACACTGCTGCTTTCATACTCTGGACCTCTGAAATGTTTAATTGGTGATATGCTGTGAATGTCTTCAAAAAGGTAATGTTGGTAAGCAACCATTTGTTTCTCTACTTCTCTGTCTTCATTGATAGCACTCAACACAGTGTTAACCAAAGCCTTCAATTCTTTTCTTGTCTTGCTTGATGGAATCAATGACTGCTTGATCGCCTTTCTTGTTCTTTTCATGTTCTGTTCATGGTTGTTTCTTCCAAGTTCGGAAGGCTTGCATCAAATCTGCTCTGTTCTTTCTATTCTGTTTGGCTTTTTTAACCTCAGCATCGTACTTTGACAACACTTACTAAGGGGGGAAAAACGTAAATTTTTTGTTGAATGCCTACATTGTACATGTTGAACATCTACATTCATGTTGTCAAAAAAGCCTTAATTATGTTTCTGTACTTGTTGTCATTGGCCTTTCTAGTCATGTGTATCATGAAAAAAACCAACTGACCTTTATTCCAGTATTTACTACTCGTCTCCTTAAAGTTGTTATAACATAGATCACGACCAATAAATTCATGGTAAATATGTTCTAAATTTCCATCATCCTTCATAAATATTTAAAAAAAACTAGGTTGTCTCTCACAAATTGCTGTGGCATCTTTGAGTACGTCTGAGCATCTAAATATTCTCTAATGACATCCTGATTTTTGAGGATGAAGTCATTGAACATAATCACTGAGTGGTCTTAACAATCATTCAGTGGGATAATTTCATCATTATTTTGAATGAATGATGTTCTCATTTCTGTCTCCAAGCTTCTGACACATTTTCATGAATTCTTGGTAGTTTGGTTGATCCAAACCCTTCCAGTAGACATACAAGTGACTTTTCCCTTTTTCAACTATCATGGAAATACAAGATAGTTGTCAATCATTAACATTGTTTTTCCACATTCAATTGGTCCTACCATTACATATGTAATAGTTAGATAATAACTCGCAATGCTTTTATTTTTCTCTCTCAGGAATTCCTACCATTGCTTTCCAGTCTGTCTTGTGACAGCTAAAGCAGTCTCAAGTGAAAACTTTTTGTCTCAGTAAATGACTCGACTGATGCAGTCAGCAATAGTCTACTTCAGCTCGAGAAAAGATTCGCCCTCTCTCTATACAGGGTGGTCACCTGACACGTGTTGCATGTGTTGGCTTCTGCACAATAATTTTAACTCAAAACACCATTTCAAAAACATTAAACTGTACTGAGAGTGTAGCTCAGAATTGGTTTTTTGATGCTATGCATGTTAAGATGATGCTGATGTATAAATAATAGAAATTCCTTTGGAAAGCACAGTTTTTGAGATTTATCAGTAGGAAGATGAAGTCAGGCATGTCTATTAGTTATGGTGAGCGTGTGGTTGAGGTGTTCATGGATAAAAATGCTAGTATTGACAGTGTGTTAGAATTTTGTGATGGAACTATTGAAGCCAATGAAGATGCTATCACTAGGTGTTCCAAAAATTTTTGCTTTACTGTTAATAAACGGAAACCACAATGTGGTTGACAGCATGTATACGCAGCAATGTGATCACTCTTATCAGGAAACCAACATTATTGCATCATTAGAGCCAGATGTTGCATTCTGTGGAGTACAAATCTTTGTACCACATCATCCCTTGCTTGTTCCAGTTGTCAACAAAATTAATGACAAAAGTAAATAATGAAAATTATGAGTTGATTGACTTCTGTGGAGCACATGTGACAGTTATATTAGAAATCGCGTACTGAAACGTTCTTTCCATAAATAAACAAGATAAAGTACTATCAGTTTTGCTCCTTCCTAGTCACTTAAGACTTCCCAATAAGGACACAGAGATTAACATAAATATCGGTGATGGTTGGGTTCATCCTAACCATCCTGAATTGAGCATGAACTTCAGTAGTGTTCAAGCCTATGGCACAGATATCCAACATACAATGGAAAATCCAGCAAAAAGATGATTGACAACTATGTGATGAAGCTCTTGGAGCCCATCACCATCAAGAAAGGAAATGAAATTTTGTCAAGGACGGAGCATCCATTGTTTCTTTCCCCCCCCCCCCCCCCCCCCCCCCCAATGAGCTAACCATGGAAGGCCATATCCTCAACAATGGAAACATAAATAGTGAGAAATATAAAGTACTTTTTGTTAGCTGTGCATAGTGCCTTTTTCAAAGATTACAAGGAAGTCCAGTGGGAAGGTGATCTGACAGGATTTATATATGGAGTTAAAGTGCAAAATATACCATTCTTTCATGGGCCAGCCATGATGAAGCTGGTGCTGAAGAAATGAGAAATGGGTACACTCCTGAAGGAAGGAATAATTGTAGAAAGCATGGGAATCCACATTCGTGTTGTCAGGTAAGAGGCTGATTATACGCTTGAGTCAGAGTGAGAAACGCTAACAAATTTGAAAATTGTCGGATAAGAGGCTGAAAATATGCTAGAGTTAGAGTGAAAGAGACATAGAAATTTGAAAATTCCCTTATCTTTCCTTCAGCCACAAAATGTAGAGATGATAGGACTGGCCAACAAAAGATATTTTTAGCTAAATGCCACAAATTTCAATAGTTCAGCATAGTTTGAGAGGCCATACTTCATATTTGTTGTGTTCCAGTCAAATTGAGAAAATAATCTTTTGGTTGACTCTTCCTTGTTCAATTACATAAAACTACAGAACATCTGCCAGAAGAATGGAAGGAATGAAGTTTCTCTAAAAATGTGGAGCCTTAAATGTGTTGTACTGCTGAGGAGTGACAGTAAAGAAAGTCTACTCAGTGTCATTGAAAATTATCTGATCTTGATCAGCAACATGCCATAAAGAATGAACATATTGGAAACACAGGGGACTATGAGGAAACTGTGTGTAACGAACAGTCATAAAGTTATGAGGGACACACTTATTTGTACAATCATGTATGGCAAGAAAAGTTTAACATACAATGCTCAACACTGAATTTTGAGTGGAAATTTTTGACAATTTTCTCCTCCAGCTAACGTTTGTATTTCCCTTAGTCTTGTGTATTTGGCCATTTACATATGTACTTTCATGTTATATCCACACACTTGAGTACCACAGGTGCATATTATCATTGGGTTAGTGTTACTGTCACATTTTGATGACAAATTTTACATCTGCTTGCATGAACGTCTCTAACAAATGGATTTAGAAAAAAATACCTTTGATTTCTTGACACTTGGTACATTTTTTGTTCCTTTTTTCTTCTTTGCCTGCCTTCCTTCATGGATGGTAAGATACAAGAGTTTCTTGTTGGTGAGATACCTGTTTTTTCCATATTTTTCATGCGTTTTTTGCATATATTACAATGATTGTCCTTCATGCATCAATGTATGTATGTATGTATGTATGTATGTATGTGAAAGTCATTGAGTGACTTCCCCTCACCACAGTCTATACATCTTTTTGTAGTTACCTCCATTTATTTAGAACAAAATTGTCAAAAGTTTTAAGTTCTGTGCCTTAAAGTTTTTTTTTTTTCTACATGAATGGATCAGCATTGAGAAGATTTGCTCCTTCTTTTATAACCACATGTTGTCCTGATGAAATTAAGTGTTCTCTTAACAAATTAGTTGAGTGATGAATGTGTTTTTCAGTTGTTTAACCTCAGTGGTGATGTAAAAATTATAAAGTGCACAAATTACAAGTGACAACAATTACTGGGTGTCATGTACACACAGTCGGAAGACTGCTTCAGCAGTTGCTAAGTAATGTCCAAATGGCAGTGTATGTGTATCTTATTTTTCAAGACATGCCTCTTGTTGTCATGAGCACTCAACACTTTTTATCCCCCACTGTGATTGGGTTCACACCATGTACATAATTTTGTATCAGGTTCATTGTTTTTTTTTATGTTGTTGAACAGTTTTGAAGGCATGTTTTTTTTATTCTTTGTCACCCATTTCTTGATACCTTTAATTTTTTTTCTCTTACTTGCCACTAACCTTATACACTTTCAAACTGCAAAGTTCTTCCATTATTCATCTGTTGCACTCATCCTTCATCTTACCTACAAATTTCTTGTTCACCAGTCTGATGTAGATTATTTTCTGGGTGGTCACTTGTGTCAAAATTTTCAATTCATCATCTTCATTTTTGCATATAAATCTTTAGTTTGTATAATTTAGATGAAGCTGTGTCTCTGTGTCTTGATAGTAAAGTACAATTTTTTCTCCATATTTTAGATCATCATGTTGTAGTGGTGTCATACATCAGTTCTGTTTAGAATCAAGTACACTCGAGCCATCATAAATTTTCTTGTTGAGTTCAGTTTTAGCCTTGTTCATGTGGATGGCAACAAGATGTTTGTTAAAAATCATTCTTCCTTTGAAGTTCAGTGCTATTAAATTTTTTCCACACTTTTCAAAGCTTGAGGCTGACTTTGTGTCCACTCTGCTTCTCATGTCCTCTATAGTCTTGCTGAAGAATGATTTGTTCACCAACTTGTATCAATTTGTCTTTAAGTCATTCATTGCCTTCATCCTCATTTCTGTGTTAAAGTCCATGTACTTCTTCAACCAGTCATATTGACTGAATTGCAAGATTTTGCACTTTTGTCATTTCCATCCCTACAGAGAGGTACTGCTTGCAATTTCTGTAGTGTACACTGTACTTACATTTGCCATTCAGTCAACAGCTTGCTTGCATTGGTGCCTGGCACAAGTTTATTTTCAGGAGAAGTGGCAAATCTTCATGTAGATCGTGTAGTTCCTTTGGACAATCATGGTCAACCTTGGAGATACATCCAACAGGAGTTTGGAATCAAATCCATGTCTTTTTCATTGTATCAAAGCTCAATCACAAACCAATGTCATATCCCAACAAACTGTGTAGATAAATTGGTGGAAATGTTGGATGCTTCAGTTGTAGGTTGTAATGATTGCTCAGCGAAGCTATATATTTTCCAGTCAATTGATCATGATGACAAACATTTTTTCTGTCTCATGAGTGAAGACATTGACAAAATGGACGTTATGCAGGCTTATCATGGCAGGAGCTTCATTTACTATATTTCAGAGTGTGTTCTTCAGATTTCTTCAACCCCTCCCTTCACACACTGAATGAAATTTTTGCAACTGTTTGTTCCTCAATAGGCAACTTGTTCCTTCTACTGTCCATTGATGTACTTGATGTAGTATTAAAATCCACTTAGCTCAAGGTTTTGGTACTTCATGATGTAGAAGGCTTCTGAGTTTGGTAGACAGTTGTCCATCTTTAGTAATAAACTCTTAAAATCTACTTATGTGGTAAAAGGAACCTTTATCATGTCTTGATAATTGTTGAAAACCTTTTGTCAGTAGTTCAATGATGGGTGGTTGTTGACTAAAGAATTTAGTATGTGTTTATCCAATTTTTTCTTGTTATTGAAGTGTAGTAGACACGTCAAAGATTAATTTTATTCCCTTATGCTTTGAGCCCAGTGTAAAAACAAGGTAAGACATGTCTTCTACCCAACAATACTGAGAGTTTATACTGTCTTTCAAATATAGTAAATATATGTGTGTCTCCCTGTTGTTCTCTGTTGTACGTAAGAGTACACCAGACATTTCTCACCAAATGACTAAACATTGATGAACATACCAATTTTCCCCCTTAGTCTTGGGAATGTCATTAGTGACCTTGAGGAAATGAAATTTTGGGCAACTTTTCTTCATGTTCTGGAACAAATTTATTGTAATTGTGCATTCTGTCAGATATTGCATTTTCCATAGTCTTCTGGATTTGATGGCGGAGCCACAGTCCTTAGAAGACATTTCTGATCATTATTTTTTCATGTTGATACAAGCTTGTTTAGTTTTTATTTCTCTTGGTAGTTCAGTGGGGTAATGCAGGAGTAGGTTTAATAATGAATAGGAAAATAGGAATGCGGGTAAGCTACTACAAACAGCATAGTGAATGCATTATTGTGGCCAAGATAGATACGAAGCCAACACCTACTACAGTAGTACAAGTTTATATGCCAACTAGCTCTGCAGATGACGAAGAAATTGAAGAAATGTATGATGAAATAAAAGAAATTATTCAGATTGTGAAGGGAGACGAAAATTTAATAGTCATGGGTGACTGGAATTCGAGTGTAGGAAAAGGGAGAGAAGGAAACATAGTAGGTGAATATGGATTGGGGGACAGAAATGAAAGAGGAAGCCGCCTGGTAGAATTTTGCGCAGAGCACAACATAATCATAACTAACACTTGGTTTAAGAATCATGAAAGAAGGTTGTATACATGGAAGAACCCTGGAGATACTAAAAGGTATCAGATAGATTATATAATGGTAAGACAGAGATTTAGGAACCAGGTTTTAAATTGTAAGACATTTCCAGGGGCAGATGTGGACTCTGACCACAATCTATTGGTTATGACCTGTAGATTAAAACTGAAGAAACTGCATAAAGGTGGGAATTTAAGGAGATGGGACCTGGATAAACTAAAAGAACCAGAGGTTGTACAGAGATTCAGAGAGAGCATAAGGGAGCAATTGACAGGAATGGGAGAAATAAATACAGTAGAAGAAGAATGGGTAGCTTTGAGGGATGAAGTAGTGAAGGCAGCAGAGGATCAAGTAGGTAAAAAGACGAGGGCTAGTAGAAATCCTTGGGTAACAGAAGAAATATTGAATTTAATTGATGAAAGGAGAAAATATAAAAATGCAGTAAGTGAAACAGGCAAAGAGGAATACAAACGTCTCAAAAATGAGATTGACAGGAAGTGCAAAATGGCTAAGCAGGGATGGCTAGAGGACAAATGTAAGGATGTAGAGGCCTATCTCACTAGGGGTAAGATAGATACCGCCTACAGGAAAATTAAAGAGACCTTTGGAGATAAGAGAATGACTTGTATGAATATCAGGAGCTCAGATGGAAATCCAGTTCTAAGCAAAGAAGGGAAAGCAGAAAGGTGGAAGGAGTATATAGAGGGTCTATACAAGGGCGATGTACTTTAGGACAATATTATGGAAATGGAAGAGGATGTAGATGAAGATGAAATGGGAGATACGATACTGTGTGAAGAGTTTGACAGAGCACTGAAAGACCTGAGTCGAAACAAGGCCCCCGGAGTAGACAATATTCCATTGGAACTACTGACGGCCGTGGGAGAGCCAGTCCTGACAAAACTCTACCATCTGGTGAGCAAGATGTATGAAACAGGTGAAATACCCTCAGACTTCAAGAAGAATATAATAATTCCAATCCCAAAGAAAGCAGGCGTTGACAGATGTGAAAATTACCGAACTATCAGCTTAATAAGTCACAGCTGCAAAATACTAACACGAATTCTTTACAGACGAATGGAAAAACTAGTAGAAGCCAACCTCGGGGAAGATCAGTTTGGATTCTGTAGAAACACTGGAACACGTGAGGCAATACTGACCTTACGACTTATCTTAGAAGAAAGATTAAGGAAAGGCAAACCTACGTTTCTAGCATTTGTATACTTAGAGAAAGCTTTTGACAATGTTGACTGGAATACTCTCTTTCAAATTCTAAAGGTGGCAGGGGTAAAATACAGGGAGCGAAAGGCTATTTACAATTTGTACAGAAACCAGATGGCAGTTATAATAGTCGAGGGACATGAAAGGGAAGCAGTGGTTGGGAAGGGAGTAAGACAGGGTTGTAGCCTCTCCCCGATGTTGTTCAATCTGTATATTGAGCAAGCAGTAAAGGAAACAAAAGAAAAATTCGGAGTAGGTATTAAAATTCATGGAGAAGAAATAAAAACTTTGAGGTTCACCGATGACATTGTAATACTGTCAGAGACAGTTAAGGACTTGGAAGAGCAGTTGAATGGAATGGACAGTGTCTTGAAAGGAGGATATAAGATGAACATCAACAAAAGCAAAACAAGGATAATGGAATGTAGTCTAATTAAGTCGGGTGATGCTGAGGGAATTAGATTAGGAAATGAGGCACTTGGGGAGCTATTTGGGGAGCAAAATAACTGATGATGGTCGAAGTAGAGAGGATATAAAATGTAGGCTGGCAATGGCAAGGAAAGCGTTTCTGAAGAAGAGAAATTTGTTAACATCCAGTATTGATTTAAGTGTCAAGAAGTCATTTCTGAAAGTATTTGTATGGAGTGTAGCCATGTATGGAAGTGAAACATGGACGATAAATAGTTTGGAAAAGAAGAGAATAGAAGCTTTCGAAATGTGGTGCTACAGAAGAATGCTGAAGATTAGATGGGTAGATCACGTAACTAATGAGGAGGTATTGAATAGGATTGGGGAGAAGAGAAGTTTGTGGCACAACTTGACCAGAAGAAGGGATCGGTTGGTAGGACATGTTCTGAGGCATCAAGGGATCACCAATTTAGTATTGGAGGGCAGCGTGGAGGGTAAAAATCATAGAGGGATACCAAGAGATGAATACACTAAGCAGATTCAGAAGGATGTAGGTTGCAGTAGGTACTGGGAGATGAAAAAGCTTGCACAGGATAGAGTAGCACGGAGAGCTGCATCAAACCAGTCTCAGGACTGAAGACCACAACAACAACAACACAGTTCAGTGTATGATGATTCTCACAGTAGTTCATATTGACTGATTGCTACTTGAAGGCCAATAATTCTTTTTAATGTTGAACCAGAGGGGCAGGCTTGGAAGTCAGCCATATTTGATAGAATCTCTCCTTTTGCTCTCCTATAGGATTTAATTGAAACTCTTGCTGTTTTGAATCTATAGTATTGTGACTCGAAGTCAAATCCTATGGTTCTTTCATTTCCTTCCATCTCGTATGTACACAAGAGGAAAAGATTGATCTTCAATATGTAATGAATTTTTATCTGACTTTTTCACGATTTATTTCATTATCCAACTAGATGCATTCAAGATACGTTTTGCATCATACAAATTTAGGTGGTTTGCAAAATTTATTGTCTGTAATCTGTTGGCAAATTTGGTGTTGACTAGGTGTTTTCTGCCAGTTCTTCTGTGTTGTTGCTTCACAAAGAGACTCTTGTGAAATGGCAAGGTTTCACTGTCTTTTATGATTTCATCTGATTATTGAGTTTCATCAGCTTTGGAAGATTTAATCCTCTTCTTCAAGGTTTGAGAAGGGTAGTTGTCTCAAAAGATTTCTTTGGATTTTTATTTGAGCTTTGCCAGGCTTACAAACAAATGCAATTAATCTAATTTTCTTAATCTACTGTATCTCATAAGTCATCTAACCTTACACTTGGCAAGAAATTGAGTTACCATGAATTCTTGCTGTTGGTTAGTCATTTACAAGCAGACAATTTTAAGAAAAAAAGGCTAAGATGTCTAGCATATTCCAGAAGATTAGAAGACCCAGGGTATGTCTTTTCTGTGTGTGGCATAGTTGTCACTAATCCTTACCAAACCCACACAATGGTGAAGCAGTCACCGACTGCATCATGTCCCTCCATAAATGCGCATGAAGAAGCAACAGTTTGCAGACTAGACATTCTGCAGACAGCTGTGAATTGACTTTATCACTCGGATATCAACTGTGTATAAAAGTTTGAAGGTTCTTTACTCTGTAAGATTCTGTGCAAACCCATTGACTAACACATGTGGCCATTCTCTGATGAAGTCTTCTGTACACTAATGTAAGGAGTAGATAGACTGCTGCTTCCTCTATAGATGACGTGTTAAGTTACAGACACAACTAAAACACACTTGCACATCAGTTTACAACCACATCATTAATCAGGGAAAGAAACAAAGAATCTGGCCTCAGGCTAGCATATGTCTTAATGTGCATGTGTGTAACTTAACATGTCATCTTAATGGAAAATAGCAAATTACCTTTTTTTTTTTTTTTTACATTGTTGATTTTCTAACACAGTCACATACATATTTTACATGTGGGGGGGGGGGGGGGGAGAGTGTTCAATTTGACAAAACTATCGTGACCAGCCTCCTCATCAAATATAGGGTGCCTAGGAAGCCATTTACTCAGATAGCTAGATGACAATACAACCAAATCATATGGATGGAATTTATTACAGTAAACTGAATTGACAATATTTAATTTAGCAAATTTACAGTGTGGTGTCACAAGCAAATGGTGACACGCAAATAGTCAATGTCATTTGATATACACAGTTTCCACGCAAGCAAATAATACTGTTCACAAATCGTGGTGCCACTTTCTAGCGCGCATCTTCTAGTGTGGCTGTGGCTATGTGGAGTGGCGCTTATATCCCCTTCATATAGGGGCCACTCCTGTTGTGGTGCAGTCCTAATCAGTATACTATTGGCTGACGTTGTCTCACAGACAGCCTTCTCTGCTGCTATGTCCCATAACAACCTCAAAACCTCAAAAATAAAGCACTTCAGCTAATTCTGGAGCTATTCTCTGTGCAACATTGGGAACATAAAAAAAAACTTTTGAATGAAATTTCATGGGATTTCGACAGTTACTTCACCTCTTCAGCTGAAATTTTTGAGCTGAAAAAAGCAGGGCCGTAAGACCAGTATATATCTACTTACTTCCCTGGACAACCTCACTGCGTCACAGCTGCACCTGATGGGCCTGGGTGACCACACTGCACCGCAGCTGCACCTGGTAGGCCTGGCTGACTGCACTGTCTCACTGCCAAACCTGATGAGACTGACCCCGCAGTTTCACCTCCGTCTCGTCTGTGACATGGTGTCACTGTGGCGCCCAATAATGACTGGTAGTGCAGAGACATCTGTGGTTTAAGCTACATGTTATCTTAGGTAAGTTTGTCATTCCCTTTGCATCTAGGTTTTTAAATTCCTGTATTTGATAGTGATCATTTATATGTAGTTTATTTCAGTGGAGTTATTGCCATCATACATATTTGATTGTCATATCTCTCTCTCTCTCTCTGCCTCTCTCTCCCTCTCTCCCTGTCCTGTGTGTGTGTGTGTGGGGGGGGGGGGGGGTTGTTGCTTTTTAATGCATTCTGGACATGTCAATGACGTTATGGTTGAAGGTCACTGATTATATTGAATGTTACAATTAATGTGAATTTCAGCTTGTCTCAGACCATAAACTCAGATAAGACTGACGTCATACATGTAGGATGGTATCTATTGTTATGTCTGGAAACCTACTATAACATATGCTAGTACCTACTGCTTGCCTATGTTACAAGTCTGAATCAGAGTCAGCTGACAGGATCTGGCAGTACTAATATGCGATTGTGACTAGGAAGTTGTGTTAATGTTCCCGTGCCTAGAAACATGCAGAATGGTACCCCCTGTGTATGAATAGTTTGTGTTATACACTCTTCATTTGTTTGTAACTTCTACTTTTATATCCACAAGCTAAAAATAAAGCAACTTTCCATATTGATGTGTTAAAACAGTATGTCACCAACAGTGACGACAATGTTCAGTATCGTATATTGCCATATTACATATAGTATATCAGTCACAAAAGGCGGAGCTCATTTATAGCAAATGATAATTTTACTGTAATTTAATTTTATATAGGAGTTTCAATTTTCACCAGTCTTGGAGAATCCTTGAAAATGATGTACACAGTGATGACACTGTGAATACCAGCTGTCTAATTTCACTAACAGGACTTTGACCCACAAATCCTTGTAATGGTGTGACTGATGAGGATTCAGACAATGAAAACATGGCAGATTAGATATGTTTCCAGGAAAACAATTGAGAACCGGTAAAGGAGAACAATAGTTATTGAATGCGGTGAAGGAGAACAACTAGCTATCGAATGTGAACACACTCGAATGGTGGGAGCATGAGGAGAAATGGTAAATGCAGGGGATAGCAGACACAATGAAAATGGTGATTGTTATAACTTCAAATTGAACAAATATATTTCAAGGAAGATGCAATACATGAAAGTCACAGACCAAGTAAACAGAGTAAGGCATGTGTACACTTTAATAGTCAAATCATAACTGAGTTCAAGTCTAGCAGCCACTGGCTGGCTGGTGGCTTAGGTGGCGCTGCTGCAGCATGGCTGGCAGACCACGCCCCATTGAGAGGACACGCGTAACTGCGTGGTGGCACTTTGAAAGATCGGTGAGTCACAACACTTTTCCCCACTTTGAAGTTTTTGCACAGGTCTTGATGGAGGTGGCCTGTAGATTGCTAACGTCCATATGTATTGTTTGACTGTCCGTAAAGTCTTGAACAGGCGGCTTCCCATATTGACAGAAGTGTCCCCGATGATAACGGGTCAAGATGACAGGAGATGAGGTGGTCGAATCTGCTGGGATCCCATGTCCCAATCTGCCCGTTGCGACAAGTTCGGTTGTTATAACGGGAGACATGGGATCTGCCCGTTGCGACAAGTTCGGTTGTTATAACGGGAGACATGGGCGATGTGTGTGTGTGTGTGTGTGTGTGTGTGTGTGTGTGTGTGTGTGTGTCTGTAGGAGGAGGAGGAGGCGAGTAGAGTTGTTCAGACAGATGATGGTCATCTGTTTCCTGCATGGGCACGTGTCCTGGTGGCGTCACTTCTTGTGCTGGCACCAATATGATGGTGAGAGGACTGTGTTGTGAGTAATGAGAGATTCCAGTATCCCAAGCGTCAGGTAGAGCCGAAGGTGGTGTAGCGGCATCCAGAACTGGCATTGCAGGCACGCTCGGCTGAAGCTGGTCCAAATGATGCACTGCAACACCCGTGTCCATCTGAATTTCATACAGGCATCAGCCACGGTGTCGTAAGATGCGGCCAGATCTCCATTTCGGCCACCTGCCATATCCCCGTACCTATACAAGGTAATCGGCCATGTAAGAGCTCAGCCGGGCTGTGGTCACCCATGGGGGTGAAACGGTAAGAAGCCATAAATTGGATAAGCACATCATCATCAGCAGCAGAAGAAGTCAGGAGTTTCCTCATCTGAGCCTTAAATGTGCGGACCAGTCATTCAGCCTCACCGTTTGACTGTGATGGAACAGCGGGGCCGTGACGTGCATGACACCGTGATGGGCACAAAAATCCAAAAAATCAGAAGAGGCAAATTGCGGACAATTATCAGTAACAAGAATAGGGGGAAGGCCTTCCAAAGAGAAAATGTGAGCTAGAGCATTAATGGTTGCCGCAGTGGTAGGTGACATGCAACGGACAACGAAAGGAGAGTTAGAGTAGGCGTCAATAACAAGAAGCCAATAAGTACCTAAAAAAGGTTCCGTGAAGTCAGCATGAATAAGCTCACAGGGCTACTCAGGCGAAGGCCACAGTGACAAAGATGGGCCTGTGATGCACAAGGGCCGCAGGCAGTGACCATGTACGTGATTTCAGAGTCGTTGCTGGGCCAGTACAAATGACAGTGCACCAGTTATTTTGTGTGAGAGACACCCCAGAGCCCTTGGTGAAGGAGGCATAAGACCGAAGCACACAAAGACGCAGGTACCACAACACACGGCAAAGCGTTTTCGGTGGAAAGCAGGATAACACCATCCCTAGCCATGAGGCAGTAGCGAAATGTGTAGTAGTTCTGCAACACATCAGAAGTCTTAGTGGATGGACGATCTGGCCAACCCTTCTGAATACAGTGCAAAACCCGGGAGAGAGTAGGGTCAGAACCCATAGCAGCTGCCAGCCGGTCCCCAGTGATGGGGAAGCCATCCACAATGCACTGCTCGGCAACATCCAGGTGGAAACACAACAGTTTGTCCCTATCGAATGCCAGATCAGGACCCATGGGCAGGTGAGACAGTGCATCAGCATTTGCATGTTGAGCCATCGGCCAGAAATGAATCTCATAATTGAAAGGAGACAAGTAGAGAGCCCAATGCTGGAGGCGGTGTGCAGCCTTGTCGGGAAGTGATGCTGATGGATGAAACAAGGAAACAAGTGGTTTGTGATCTGTACCAAGATGAAATTTGGATCCAGAGAGAAAAACACACAACTTATGAAGAGCATAAATAATGGCCAAAGTTTCTTTTTCAATTTGAGAATACTTTTGTTGGGCATCTGTGAGCGTTTTGGAGGCATAGGCAATGGCTTTGTTCAGAAACGTCAGAAAAATGGTGCGCAAGGACTGCACCAACCCCGTATTGAAAGGCGTCCATGGCAAGTACAAGATGTTGGCCAGGTCGATAAGTAGCCAGGCACGGGGCCTGTTTCAGCATAGGCTTAAATTTCTGGAAAGCCGCATCGCATGATGTGGACCAGTGAAAAGGCACATTTTAATGCAACAGGTGATGCAACGGCTGAGCCACCAAAGCAGCAGATGGTAAAAACTTGTGATAGTATGCTATTTTGCCCAAGAAGGCCTGAAGTTCCTTAACAGATGTAGGGCAAAGAAGGGCATCGATCGCAGTGACAGTTTGCTGAAGCGGACAAATACCATTCCGAGAGAGTTGAAACCCAAGGTATGTGATAGATGCCAGAAGAAATTTTGATTTCTGAAGATTACACTTAAGACCGGCAGTCTGTAAGACATGGAAATGTGTGCAGAGGTTTTGAAGATGTTCGTCAGTGGTGGAGCCAATGACAACAATGTCGTCCTGGTAATTTATACACCCAGGGACAGTGAGCAATAATTGTTCCAAGAATTGCTGAAAGAGAGCAGGAATGCTGGAAATCCCAAATGGCAATCGTTGGTATTGATAGATGCCGAAAGGCATGTTAAGGACCAGAAACTGCCGGGAAGCAGCGTCGAGAGGAAGTTGATGATAAGCTTCTGACAGGTAAAGTTTAGAAAAATACTCGCCTCCAGCACGTTTAGTGACCAATTCTTCAGGTTGAGGCATAGAGTAAGTGTTAGTAAGGCATTCAGCATTTACAGTGGCTTTGAAATTGCTACAGAGACGATTATCACCATTTGGCTTAGCAACGACAATGACAGGAGGGGACCACGCATTGGAAGTGACAGGAAGCAAGACCCCTGAAGCAGTGAGACAATCCAGCTCCCATTGGACCCTATCATGGAGGGCCACAGGAATGGACCAAGCCCGAAAAAACTTAGGCCGAGCAGTGGGCTTGAGTGTGACACGAGTTTCAAAGTCGTTTTCATGGCCTAACCCAGGAGAAAAAATGGACGAAAATGCCGTCGACAAGGAATCCAATTGAGCATAAGGAATAGCATCAGAGACAATATTGACAGTCATCTGTGGAGAATCCAAAAACACGAAAGGCATCAAAACCAAAAAGATTATCCGCATTACTATGGTCGACCACAAATATGGGAACAATGCGGATGACAGATTTGTAAGATACCTCAGCCATAAGTTGTCCCAAGAGAGAAATTTTCTGTTTATTGTAAGTCCATAATTGCCTAGTGACAGGTGACAGGATTGGAGAATCCAACTGAAGATACATCTGAGAATTGATGATAGTGGCAGAAGAACCAGTATCCACCTGCATGCGAACATCTCGACCAAGTATTTGGACAGTGAGGAATAACTTCCCTGAAAGGGAAGAAGTACTATTGACAGGCAACAAAGAAGCAGAATCAGCATCATGTTCATGAACATCATGTATGCGGTCAGATTTGCAAACGGATGACACATGACCCTTCTTTGTGCATTTGTGACACATGGCCCAACGTTGTGGACAATCCTCTCGTGAATGTTTCGTAAAACACCACGGACATGAAGGAAGTTGCCATGGGGTTTGCTGCAGTTTCTTAGAGGTTTGTTTATGGCTAGGCCGAGGCTGCGCTTGGGAGTGTACTGCGGCCACGTCGGCTGGCGGGAACACACCGTATGCTTCGTCAACAGCTCACAGAGGTTGTACGTCCCCGATGTCACCCTATGCCTCTATTTGAGCTCCAGTGGTGCGAGAAATTTCATAAGACTAAGGGATGGATAGGACTTCATCTAGAGTCAGATTTGCCACCTGAAGGGCATGTTTCCTAACTTCTTTGTTGGGCGCCAATCGGATAATAGCATCCCATACCATGGAATTGCCGTAGGATTCTTTGTGAACTTCAGTAACAAATTGACACTTTCTACTGAGGCTGTGAAGTTCAGCAGCCCAAGCACTATAGGACTGATTCGGTTGTTTTTGACAATGATGAAATGTAACACGAGAGGCTACCACATGCATTTGCTTTAAAAATAGACGGACAGAAGTGAGCTTATTTCAGCAAAGGACAAAGATGCAGGATCTTCAGGATCTTTTAAAGGAGCCAATTACAACAACAACAGATACATTTGAGGTGAAATCCATCAAAGGAACAGAGACTTATATGTTTGTTCATCTGTGAAATGAAATGCCAAGAAGTGCTGTCGAAGACGTATTTTGTAACCAGACCAGTCTTCCGCCATCTCGTTCTAAGGAGGAAAAGTAGGTAGAGACCACGACAAGAGACACCCCGCATTTGATGCTGTGACGAAATCACTAATTCCATTTGTGAGAAGCGTGTGCTGTTCTATGAGACCTTGCAGTAGTTGCTCTAAAGTAGCCGTGGAAACATGTGGGTCAACAACGGAAAATAAAAATTCACTACCTCGTCGCCAATTGTTATAACTTCTAGTTGAACAAATATATTTCAAGGAAGATGCAATACATGAGTCACAGATCAAGTAAACAGAGTAAGACGTGTGAACACTTTAACAGTCAAATCATAACCGAGTCCATGTCTAGTGGCCACTGGCTGGCTGCCTCCTTAGGTGGCGCTGCTGCTGCATGGCTGGCAGACAGCGCTGCATGTAGAGGACTCACGTAACTGCGCGGTGGCACTTTGAAAGATTGGCGAGTCACAAAAGTGATACTGGGAGAAGGTGACTTGGCTGAGTGTGATAATGATTGGTCTCAACAATATTATGTTCCCAACAACTGAAGACCTTTGCAAATTGTTTGTCACTTTTAATAATGCATGTTACATTCACATACCAATAGGTTGCCAACTTAATAGCCTGGATGATGTGACTTCAATTGTGATTATACCATTTA